>NW_012148730.1:886553-888898 GCF_000956105.1 Propithecus coquereli
GCCACGGCACTCACTCTAGCCAGGGCAACACAGTGAGACTCTGTTTCAAAAAAAAAAAACACAAAAACAACAAAAAAAACACTGTCATCACCTTGAAAAGAAATCTCAATTAGCAGTCACTCATTACCTGCCACCCTATCCCCATCAGCCCTAGGCAGCCACTTAACTATTTTCTGTCTTTATAGATTTACCTATCGTGGGCATTTTCATATAAATGGAACCATATGATATGTGCCTTTTTGTGACTAGATTATTTCACATAGCATGGTATCTTTGAGGTTTGTCCATGCTGTAATATGTATCATTTCTTCATTTGTTGTTTTTTTGCCAAATAGTATTCTGTTACATGGATATAGCATATTTTACTCATTCACTAGTTAGACATTTGGGTTGTTTCACCTTTTGGCCATTAAGAATAATGCTGCTATGAACGTTCATGTTCAAGTTTTTGAGGACATGTTTTCGTTTCTCTTGGGTATATATCCAGGAGTGGAATTGTTGGGTCGTATGGTAACCTTATGTTTAAAATTTTGAGGAACTGCCAAACTCTATTCCAAAGTGGATGCACTATTTACAATCCAACCAGCAATGTATGAATATTTCAATTTCTCTACATCCTCACCAACACTAGCTATTGTCTGTCTTTATTATAGCCATCCTATGTGGTGTGAAGTTGTAGTTCACTGTGATTTTGATTTGAATTTACCTAATGACTAATGTTGTTCGGCATATTTTCATGTTCTTATTATCCACTGACAGATCTTTCTGGGGAGAAATAATCCAGATCCTTGGCCCATTTTTTAATTGGGCTATCTTTTCATTATTGAGTTGAAAGAGTTCTTAATGTATGTTAGGTAAAAGACTATTATCAGATATATGATTTGCAAATATTTTCTCCCATTTTGTCTGTTTTCACTTTACTTTCTTAGTGGTGTTCTTTGAAATACAAAAGTTTTTCATTTTCGTGAAGTTCAATTTAGTATTTTCTTTTATTATGTGTGCCTTTGTGCCATAGCTAAGAAATCACTGCCTACCTCAAGGTCACAAAGATTTACTCCTATTTTTGTCTAGGAGTTTTATAGTTTTAGATCTTATATTTAGGTTTTTGATCCATTTTGAGTTAATTTTTGTATATGGTCTGATATAGAGGTCGAACTGCACTCTTTTACATGGGGATAGCCAGTTGTCCCAATACCACAGTTGAAATACTATGAGTAGTCTTTTCATAAAAGAATAGTCTTTCCAACTACTGCATTGTCCCAGTACAATAGCTGAAAAGTCTATTCTTTTCCCCATTGAACCGTGTTGCCACCCTTGCTGAAAATCAAATTAACCCTAGATGTATGGGTTTATTTTTGGACTCTCAATGCCATTCCACTGATCTGTGTCTATCCGTACACTAGTGCCACAGTCTTGATTAGTGTAGCTTTGCAGTAAGCTTTGAAATTGGGAAGTGTGAGTCTTCCAACATTTTTTTTCAATATTGTTTTATTTATTGAAACAATATGGAGAAAATATTGTTTTGGGGTCCCTTGCAATTCCATTTGAATTCTATAATCATTTTCTCAATTTCTATAAAATGTCAGCTGGGATTTCAATAGAAACTGCACTGAAACTGTCGATCGGTTTGGGGTATATTGCTATCTTAACAATATTCTATCTTCTGATCTATGAACATGGGATGTCTTTGCATTTATTAGATTGTCTTTCCTTTTTTTAAACAATGTTTTGATGTGGTATATTAACTGATTTTGGATGTAAAATCGACCTTATATTCCTGGGATAAATCTCAGTTTGTCATGGAGTATAATCCTTTTTATACAGTCATATGTCTCTTAATGACGTGGACACATTCTGAGAAATGTGTCATTAGGTGGTTTCATCATTGTTTGACCATCATAGAATGTACTTACACAAACCCAGATGGTATAGCCTACTACACACCTAGGCTATGTGGTATAGCCCATCACTCCTAGGCTACAAACCTATACAACATGTTACTGTACTGAATACCATAGGCAACTGTAACACAATGCTATTTGTATATCTAACCATAGGAAAGATACAGTATAAATAGGGGAAAAGATAAAAAAATGGTACACCTGTATAGGGTGAATGGAGCTTGCAGGACTGGAAGTTGCTCTGAGTGAGTCAGTGAGTGAGTGGTGAGTGAATGTGAAGGCCTAGGACATTATTGTGCACTACTGTAGACTTTATAAACACTGTACACTTAGGTTACATTAAATTTTTAAAACAATTTTTCTTTTTTCAATAAATTACCCTTATCTTATTGTAAAATTTTTACTTTATAAACTTTTTTAATTTTTTAAACTTTTGACTCTTTT
>NW_012148730.1:892663-893676 GCF_000956105.1 Propithecus coquereli
GGGCAACAGAGTGAGACTCTGTCTCAAAAAAAAAAAAAAGAAAAAAGAAAAAAAAGAACCCATAATTTAAACAAAGGAAAATAATACCAATTTTAGAGAATAAATTTTTTTCTTCCTAGTAAACAATTCTATGTTTAAAAAAAGTTATATTCTGCATCTGTGGTATGAAATGCCAAAAAAAAAGTTATGTGGGGCACCATAGACTTACCTACTTCTTTCCAGATCAGCCCCATGATCTAGAGGAAGGAAAGTTATGACAAAAAAGATACAAAATGTTAGAAATCTAATAGCAACTTTAGTATTGAACATTACATCAATATTTAAAATGCCAACAATTTTACACAAACACTGGGTAAAGAAAGTATTCTTTTTGTGCAATTGCAATGATAAACCAAATCTTCCATTAATTTTCTAGACATTTTTTGCACTGGAGCAAAACAGCTATTCTTACTTAAATATGTTTTTGCCATGGAGAGTCTTCAAAAAAGATTTCATGGAGACTCGGAGGGGTGGGGGATGGGGATGGGGCAGAAGACGGGGAGTTGTTTGGTGGGTACGATGTGTGTTGCTTCAGTGATGTATGCACTGAAGGCTGTGATTTTACTGCTGCAATGTAATGTGTCAATGAAGCAAAATTGCACTTGTACCCCATGAATATGTACAGATTTTTAAAAATGAGGAAAAAGAAAAACATTGCCAAGGAAGATACAGTAGAAGGACTCTAAAAGGAAATAAAGTTCACCATTTCTACAATGGTCACTGGGAAAAAAAAGATTTTTCAAATAATTAGACTTGGCTTATTTGCATAACCATATACCCTAATCTTAAGTAGGTTAAAAATTAATCAAGAGAAGAGAAATATAGGCCGAGCGCGGTGGCTCATGCCTGTAATCCTAGCACTTTGGGAGGCCGAGGCGGGCGGATTGTTTGAGCTCAGGAGTTCGAGACCAGCCTGAGCAAGAGTGAGACCCCGTCTCTGAGCTACCACCATTGCTGCCATGCCCGCTGGAATA
>NW_012148730.1:893726-897201 GCF_000956105.1 Propithecus coquereli
TACTTTATAAACTTTTTTAATTTTTTAAACTTTTGACTCTTTTGTAATAACACTTAGCTTAGAACACATTGCACAGCTACCTGTACGAAGATACTTTTTCCTTATATCCTTATTCTATAAGCTTTTCTCTATTTAAATTTTTTTTAACTTTTTTGTTAAAAACTAAGACACAAACATACACGTTGTCCTAGGCCTATACAGGGTCACGATCATCAATATCATTGTCTTCCACCTCCTGTTAGGTCTTCAGGGGCAATGGAGCTGTCATCTCCTATGGTAACAATGCCTTCTTCTGGAATACCTCCTAAAGGATCTGCCTAAGCCCGTTGACTTCTTTTTTTGAGTAGGAGTATAACCTAAAAGAACAATAAAAAGTATAGTATAGTAAATGCATACACCAGTAACATAGTTATCAAGTACTATGTCTTGTACATAATTGTATGTGCTATACTTTTCTACAACTGGCAGCACAGGTTTACACCACCATCACCACACACATAATGCATTGTACTACAATGTCACTAGGCAATAGAAATTTTTCAGCTCCATTATAATCTTATGGGACCATCATCGTATATGCAGTCTATTGTTCACCAAAACATTGTTATGCAGTATGTGACTATATATTGCTGGATTTGATTTGCTAGTATTTCCTTGAGCTTCTTGGATTTGTAGGTCGTTTTTCATAAGTTTGGAGTGCTATCAGCCATTATTTGTTAAATATTTTTTTCTGTCCTTTTCTCTCCTCTTCTGGTATTCTCATTATGAGTGTGTTTATGTGTTTGTGTCCCACATTTCTCTAAGGCTCCATTCATTTTTCTTTACTGTTTTCCAAGTCCATAATTTCCATTTCTGTGTATGGAAATGGTGTATATATATATATATATATATATATATATATATGCATTCTATCCTTATTGATGTAGTCATTGTCATCATATCTTCCTCTAATTATTTAAACATGGTTTCATTGCTTTGAACATATTTATAATAATTATTTGAAGTCCTTGTTCACTAAGTTCAGTATCTGGTCCTCCTCAAGGGAATTTCTACTCTTTTATTCCTGTGTATGGGTCACATGTACCTGTTTCTTTGCATGTCTCATAACATTTTATTGAACTGAACACTTCAGATACTATATTCTAGCAGCTCTGGACAATGATTCTCTTTGCTCCTCAGTTTGTCACTGTTGTTTGTTCACTTATTTGTTTGGTGACATGGCTGGACTAATACTATAAAGTCTGTTTCCCCACAGTGGGTAGCCTCCAATGATCCTGTTTAGACTTTTTGTTTCATTTTTATCTTTAAATCTGGCTTCCTAAGGGTCTTAGGAAGTTTAGGAATTTAACCTAGTAGACAAAGCTGATTATATATACAAAAATGATTTGTTTCTAATTTTTAAAAGCTGGGATTAGTACAGTTTAGCAGTCAGCCACTGATTGATCAGAAGTTGTGCTTAAACCCCCTGAGCCAATAAGGTTTTCACTATTTATTGTTTGCTCTGTATGGCTTGGAGACTGCTTTCACACTTCAGGGAGTTTACAAGTTTGCCCCACATTTAGTCAGGGACTAATAGCAAAGCAGTTCCTTCAATCGCTTCTGAGGGAATGCATCCTTAAGTATGTGTACATTTTTCTCCATCACCAGGTATGACTGTGATTTTAGCAGGTTCTCCTTTGCTGTCTCTCTGATCTCCCTGTTAAACTTCTGGCTGATTTTTCTCTATTGGTATCATACCATGCTGTTAGCCGCTAGATTGTTAGCTGGTTATTCTATTGTTTTGAGCAATTCCCTGGAAGTATAAAGTTGCTCCACAATCCAAATAAAGTCAGGCCCCTCAAGCAGGGCCTGGTCTTGCCAGTCTTTGAGACTTGATCTGACTCCTTCCTTGGCAGAACCTCTATATCACGGAGCAGTATCTGGGGGAGCTACCACCATTGCTGCCATGCCCGCTGGAATACCTCTTCCACAACAGCTCTTCTGCAAAATGGAGTTGGGTGGGGAAATGGGTGCAGCCTCTAGCTCAGATATTATGACCTCCCACTACTGTTACTGAGTTCTGTAAATTTCGAATACATGATTTTCAATTTGTTGTAAATCCTTTGATCACTCTCCAGAGAATTTGCATGATTGCCTTTGCTAATTTTGACTAACAAAACAGACATTTCTCTGGGAAGAAGTTCCATTGAGGCCTTCACATTGCCATCTAAACATCTTCCCCATTCTAAATTTTCAACTGATTATGCAGAAACTGGTGATCAAGAATTCAACCTAGTGCTCGCTTCAGCAGCACATATACTAAAATTGGAACGATATAGAGAAGATTAGCATGGCCCCTGCGCAAGGATGATACGCAAATTCATGATCCATATTTTTAAGCTCTGACTCGGGGGGGGGCAGGGCAATACATAACCTAAACATTTGTACCCCCATAATATGATGAAATAATAAAAAAAGAATTTAACCTAGTCCACAAAGCTGATTATACATACAAAAATGATTCATTTCTAATTTTTAAAAGCTGGAATTAATGGCTAGTTTTAAAAAATGATACAGTATCTTCTCCCTCATTACTCCAGGTAACAGAAAGTTGCCTACAAATAGATATAAGGGCAAGGTACAACACACAAAAAATTCAGTCTTGTTCAATTTCATAGGTGATACTGTATCATTGTATACAGGGCCGGAATACTAATAAATACCCAGGATGTCAATCTATTAAATAGGTGTTCAATCACTCACACTTTTTGTACTTTGTCCAGAAAGGCTAAGGCAACCTGTTCAGGTAAATTATAATAAATGAAAATTACCTCAGTGAGCTACTCTCTTCTGGGATAGTCTTCAATTGCATTTATGTAAGTTATACTTTGATTAGATATATTAATACTTCAATGATAGAAAAAACTTTTACATCTTTTTCCCTTTTTTTGGCTTAATAAAATTTTACAGGTTTTCTCTCATTTTATATGCCAAACCTTTGAAAGGCAGACATTAGAATCTAAATTTTACCAAAGAGGAAATCAGGAGGCAAATTAGTTAAGTGACTTTCCTAGGTCATACAATTCATTAATAATATAAATCTAGAACTAGAAGCCATAAAGAACTCTTTGACGTCCAGCCTTCAGTTCTGTGCACCAAATCTAGTAAGATACACTAATATTCTTCCTGGAAATCTGAATAAATTTGTTTTCCCACTACATACTTAAAAGTGGACTTTAATTCACATGTACTATTATGTCCCTTGAGAAGATATCCTTTTCTGAGTACTATAAAAATAAAGCAGTGGTAATTCAGACTAACAAAGTATTCTATTAAACACTGTTGTCCATCTTTGTTAGAAATAGAATTTTTTACATGACTAAAGTATAGGTTCTATATTAAAAGAACCCATAGGCCGGGCGCGGTGGCTCGTGCCTGTAATCCTAGCACTCTGGGAGGCCGAGGCGGGAGGATTGCTTGAGCTCAGGAGTTCGAG
>NW_012148730.1:900406-904556 GCF_000956105.1 Propithecus coquereli
AAAAGGTAGAGAGTTATTCAGTAGCACTGAAGCAAAATTTTATAGTAAATTTTCAGCAAGATATTCTGGCTATTATGAAAATTTTAAAAAGCTTTGGAATTACTTTTGAAAGTAAATTATAGTTAATTTATTTATGCCTGAATGCTTAAAAACTGCAGACATATATACACACACACACACATATATACATAAACAAAATAGAGCAGTTTTTAAACTGGTATAAAGAGGAATGTCTTGATTACCCCACAATCCTCTTCCGTTCCTTCCCTCATCAAATTGCTACCAGTGAAGGCCCAGGAAGTCACCAACTACTTAGGACTCTTAGAGTCATACATGTTATATTCTGTTAACTTGGTGCTGGTGCTGTTGTTCACAGTAAGAAAAATGGCAATATCCTCAGAGGTTTCACAGAGGCAGCAGAGTATTTTGCATATATATGTCTGTGGATTAACCGCTGTTGTATATTACCTGCTCTCTTCCATCAATGCCACTCATAGTACACAAAAATGTGAAAAATCCTACCACAAATCAAATTGTGTCTCTTTATGTATAATTTGGTAGATGGTAAAGCCTGATCATGAAGACGTCATTTTTCATGAGTATGCTAAAGAACCTAAATCCTGAAAAATAAGTTAGCCACACCAAGGCTCTCCTGAGTCATGAATAGAAGACCAGTCTGAGTACTCCTTGAGGATGGCAGTCTGTTAGTAAAATGCATATGGAAACTCAAGTTGATCCATTTGGCCTATTTAGCAACAAGGAAGGCATTTAGTCCCGTATGCTCTGTTTATGTCAACATTCATTTAATATTGTTGTGGTATATGCTCTCTGATCGGGGGGACAGAAGAACGATGAATATTACTTCTTATGAAAAGCTTCAAGCCTTGTAACCCCTCTGAAAATAAATAGTCCAAATACCAGTTCCATTTCTTTCCCTGTAGGCACAGAAAAAGGAAAATTACTTATTGACTACTATACTAGGCTTATTCTCTAATTCCTTTTCTTTCCCTAGGAAAAGTTTGCAGCATCCTGGATGTACATAGCAAGAGTTAGCTCAGAGGGACCAGGTTCAGCTCAGTCACTAGGTCACATTTAAACTAGAAAGTACGCAAAGTCCAAGGCCTAAACATCCCTTTTATTATACTACCAAAAACAATTTAGCTGTTCAACTGAATAAAGTACTGTGAAATGAAAATGTCATCATTCCCTCACTCTAGCAATTTAACATCTTAAATAAATAACACAGGAGCACACATTGTTACATTACTGCCTACATTAAATATGTAAACAGCAGGAGTTTCTATAATAATGAGACAATTAGGTATGGTTTGTTAAATCAATCTCATTACACTCACACTTTGTATACATTCTACTGTACTATAAAATGAGATAATGCATGGTACAACAGCAAGAGTCAAACCATGAAGAGTTACACCATAGAGGAGACTGGAGAAGGTATGTGCCAATAGATTCACATTAAAGTCACTGGAATGAATTCAGAAGGCAAACACTTAGAATTTGTGGAGGCAACAGACTTAAGATTTGGAAAAAAGAAAAGGTATAAATTCTCTTGATGAAATTAAACTATATGAAATCCCTGAACATGATGAAAGTCAATTTATTTACCCGAATAGAGCTCATGTTCAATGTCCTTTCTTCTGGGCTTTCCTTAAAAACAAAACAGAATGAAAAACAAAAAAAGGAAGTGGGGAGACATGGGGAAGGAAATATTTGGTTAGCAAAAATCACTAGAAAATTAAGATGGTTCTTCACTGATTATTTGTAAAGTTCTATTCCTACCATCACTCTTGGATTCCTTTCAAATGCACACCCACTATAACCCTCCATATTTCTTTTTCCCTAGAAGCACAAAGAGAGAAAAAATAAAATCACAGTAGATAAAGTAAGCACCATTTTGCTAATCTATGGCCTCATTTTTAAATTCTGTACTTAGCCAGTGTCGTAGGGATGAAGGGTGTCAGAAAAGGCTTTCTCTGAGGAATGCAATCCTTTCTGTTTTTTAGAATTTTTTCTTTTGATTTTATATATTTAGGGGGTACAAGTGCAGTTTAGTTACATGGATATATTGCATAGTGGTAAAGTCTGAGCATTTTGTGTGATCACTTGAGTAGTTAACTTGTACCCATTAGGTGATTTCTCATCCCTTACTCTCCTCCCACCCTCCCACCTTCCCAAGTCTCCAATATTATAATCCTTGAATTGAGTCTTGAAGGATGAAGAGGAAATCTGGTGAGGCAGGCTGTGTATGCAGTAGATTCTATGAAACTCTAACTCTTTATAAAATTTCAGGCCTACATAATCCCACTGTTCCCTAGCTTTAACTATCACCTTATCACCTACTATATTTCACCCGAATCTAAGATCCATTGGTTCTCTAAAAAAAAACCAAAAAAAAAAAAACAAAAAACAATTTTTCAAATATCACTAAGAGAAAACTCTGCCTATTAAACTATATATAATACAATGCCTTTTTAACACCTAGAATTTTTATAATGATTGAAAGAGTTGTTTAGATGTGGGCAGATTTTTATTATATATCTTTGTTATAAACATGTGATAGCAGATATGAACAAAATAAACTGGTAAAAGTATTTCTAAAACTTTGCGTTCAGAGTACAACTCCTCTAAGTTATGGGATATCTGTTTTCTCACACCATACCATTCTCTGTGTCAGAGTGTAGGTGATGCAGTATTTCTTTTTCCTTTTGTTTTTTTTATTGACACATAATTGTACATATTTATGGGGTATGAGACGTTTTGATACATGCATACATTGTGTAATGATCAAATAATGGTAATTAGCATTTCCATCACCTTAAACATTTATCATTTCTTTGTTGTGAGAACATTCAAAATCCTTTCTTCTAGCTATTTGAAATACACAATGCATTTCTTAAAAGAATTAAAAGATAATGGTGCTGGGGTCCCAATTATGTAAAGCTAACACTTTTGGCTCCTGCTTTAGAAAAGTCTAAAACATGTATGGTTCACTGCTTTCCTCCTCCCTTGTGCCAAATCATTTGGTTTTTGAGAGTTAGAACAGTGTTCCAATATTGTCTACAGATTTTTTCCCCAAGCTGTTGACACCCATCCTGCAAAGTCTGATTCTGGCAATCTGCCTGTGCACACTTGAACAACAAATGACAACTATATCATGATTGCTACCTGGCTTACAATATTCACAAGATGCATTCTGATCTCCGAGAAGTTAGAAAATGAAAAAAAAAATGTGTTTTTGGAATTGATGAAATATAGTACATGCTGATAAATTCCATATTACATTTATTTCTCTAGCTTCAACCTCTCTCCTGAGCTCCAAGCCCCCATTCCAAACCGTCTACTTACATTTCTTCTTGGATGTCTAACCGGCATCTCAAACTTAAGTAGGTCAAACAGAACTTGATTCACAACTTGCCCTCCCCAAAAAACAAAGTAACCTCTCCTGTTCCTTCATCAGTATTCCTCTTATTAATAAATGGAACCACCATCAACCCAGTTGCTCAAGTCAAAAAATCCAAAAGTCCTTTCCACATTCCTAATTCCAATCAAGCTGTCATCAAGTCCTGTATGTTCTATCTCTGCAATATACCTGAAATCAGTCCATTTTTATCCATCTCTACTACCATGACGTATATACAAATCACTATCAATATCTTGTCCAGACTTCAGCAACAGCTTCCTAACTGGTGTCCCTACTGCCCCTCAGGCCTCTTATAACTCGTTCCTCCACAAAGAAGCCAAAATGGTCTCTATTAAACATCAACTCAGACCATATTAAAACACTGCTTAAAATTCTCTCAATCATCTCCCACTGTACTCTTAAACAGACCTGTCAGACAGATGGCTCCTACATCTCTCCAACCTTATTTCATTCCATTCTCCCTCTTGTTCTTTAAGCGCTAAGCCAAACAGGCCTTACCTATTTTCCTTGAACCCCCTGAACCATTGTACTCTTCTGGAATGCTCTTCCTTCACCTATTTCCAAACTGGCTCATTCTCATCTTTTAGAAGAAATCTCAGATCAAGTGTCACCTCCACAAAAAGGCCTTCCTTGAGCACTCATCCCTGACAACTCCCCACTCTCTCTCACCCCATTCTGTTTAATTCCTTTGTAGCATTTATCAGAATT
>NW_012148730.1:906589-918699 GCF_000956105.1 Propithecus coquereli
TTGGAACATTTACAAAGTAATAATTCGGTAAAATAAAATTGCCAGAATTAAATCACATACTACCACGATGTCAGAGGTTTTTTGTACTACCTCAGGGGTAAGGTATTTAGTGATCAGTTAGTTGGTGATTAATGCTGAAAAGGCACTCTCTCTCTCTCTCTTTTTTTTTTTTTTAGACAGGGTCTTGGCTCCATTGCCTGGGCTAGAGTACAGTAGCATCACCATAGCTCACTGCAAACCTCAAACTCCCAGCTCAAGCAATCCTCCTGCCTCAGCTTCTGGAATAGCTGCGACTATAGGCATGCACCACCATGCCATGCTAATCTCAAACTCCTGGCCTCAAGGGATCCTCCTGCCTCAGCCTTCCAAAGAGCTAGGATTACAGGCATGAGCCACCATGCCAGACCTACAAAAGGCACTCTTTTAAAAGAAAGATTAACATATTAAAGCCTAGTATTTCCTGAACCGCATGGAAACAAACGACATCAATTACAAAAATGACAGTTTCACATGTTGCCAAATGTGCTCTATGCTGCTAGAATTTAACCTTCCAGAACCAAATTTGCTTACCTATATCCAATCTGATAATATTTACTATTTTAGAGATTGAATCTTATAACTAAGACACATTCTCTCTCTCTCTCTCTCTCTATATATATATATATGTATATAATCTCAATTCTACTCCACCTATGATTGATTACATACTTTTACATCTAAGAATTGCAGAAGATGCAACTGTGTTGACAGAGTATAGAGAAATGGACACCCATTCATCGCTAGTGGAAATGTAAATTGGTATAAGTTCTGCTGAAAACAATTTGACAATACCTAATAAAATTAAAAAGCTATACCCTTTAAAAGTAATTTCACTTTGAGCAATTTTATCCAATGGACATATTTGCATATATGTGAAATTATGTATACAATTAAAAAACATTCGTTAGAGTATAATTTAATAAGACTATAAACAACTTAAATGCTTGATAATAAGGGACTGCTTAACTTATGCTAGATCCATGTAATGGAATACTATGCAAACATCAAAAAGAATGAGGCAGGCCCTTATGTACTAATACGAGACAAAAGCTAAGATATTAAGTCAAAAAGTTAAGAGGCAAAACGTGTGCATAGTATATAGTGTTGAAAAAGATAATTTACACAGAAAAGTATAGTATGTCTCTGGAAGGACATTCAAGAAACTGCTAAAAGTGGTTGCTTTTAGGGAAGGGAACTGAGTAACCAGAGTATATGGTTGGGAAGATTATTTAAAAACCACCAATCTGTGTCGTCTCTACCAATTTACTTGTTCTGGATATTTCATATAAATGGAATCATATAATATGTGATCTTTTGGGTCTGGCTTCTTTCACTTAACAAAATGCTTTCAAGGTTCACTCACACAGTAACATGCACTAGTACTTCATTCTTTTTTATAGATGAATAATATCCAATTGTATGAATATATGATAATTTGTTTATCCATTCATCAGTTGATAAACATGTGGGCTGTTTTCACCTTTTGGCTATTGTGAATAGTGCTGCTATGAAACACACATGTACATATTTTTTTTGAGCATTTGTTTTCAATTCTTTTGAGTATATATCTAGGAGTGGAACTGTGGAGTCAGATAACAAATTATATGTTTAACTCTTTGAGGAACTTTCAAACACCTCCAGATATTTTGAAGAAAATCCCAAATATCATATCATTTAATGGAAACTTTCTTTAAAATTAGATACCCTCTAGTATCTTTTGACTTTTCTATATGTGAATGTACAAACTACTAAATTAAAAAAAAAATTTACCAAGCAAAAATCACTTTACAGAAATAAGACTTTAAGCTCATTAAGCAATATCTGTTAGAGTGAAAGACAAAAGTACATATCATAAAACTGATTACACACATATATTCAAGAACATCCCAAATCACTTAATAAAACAGCCACATCAGGAGATGATCACAGATAGAGATGCTGGAGACAGTCTATGGAGAGAAAGCCTTTATAGCAGGGTACTTCAACCTCAGCACTACTAAGATTTTGGCTGGATAATTCTTCATTGTTGGGGACTATCCTGTGTATTGTAGGATGTTTAATAGAATTTCTGGTCTCACTCACTAGATGCAGTATCCTCCTTACCATCTTGTAACAACCAAAAATGTCTCCAGACATTGCCAAATGTGTTGGGGAGAGACTGCCCTCAGTTGTGAACTATTGCTTTAAAGTACTGAGAAACAATGCCCATCGGTCAGAAATTATAATAAAGTATCCTTGAATTATAATGTAAACCAATGGTATAATGGAATTTTAAAAATTTTATTCACATGGAATTTTTCACATTAATGAATAAATAATGATAACAGCTACCTTAAGGAACTTGTCCAAGGTCACAAAGTTACTAAGCAATAAAGCCAGGATTTGAGCCAAGCAATGACTTCCAACTTCTTAATCGTTAACACTGACTTTCATTTTCAGTAATAGTGGACTAGGTCATTAGTACCAACCTTTCTACTGAGAATAACTAAAAGAGGGACAATTATTTTTTAATCTTAAAAAAATAAATATGAAGGGAAGTTTTACGTTAGAGGAAATATTTCAGCTAATAAATGAGGAAGAAATGATAGAATATCATCATTTTGACACATTTATGAAATAATAGACCTAGGTAATGATCATCAATGCCTACTAACATCACAAAAGAGAGATAACCAGATATTATGTTTCTTCTGATGGAAATAATATAACACTATCTTATGGAGCATTCTTGTCAAACAAAAAAGAATAATAAAAATTTTAAAAGATCCTAAATCTGATCAGCTGCTTTATAGATCTAACTACCAATTTACAGGAAATAGCAGGGACAAAGGAGCATGTGAAATGATGTAACAGGGATGCAAAGAGCAAAATCCAGACTATGGAAAACTCTATAAGACAAACAACCTGTAAATAAACAAATAAAACAAATAAATAAAATGCGAGGAAAATAAAAAAGAAGGGGGGACTTAGAAAAGAGATTCATAAGACATGATTAATGACTGCAATAAATGGACTCCATTTAGATCCTGACCGAAACTAAAAAATATTGATGAGACAACTGATAACCGGGAAAATCTAGATTATAGTATATTTCAAAATATTAAGGAACTATTACTTTTTTAGGAGTCATAATGATGTCCTATTGTTTAAAACATACCTATATGGAGTTCAACTATGAGGATAAGATCATGAAGAGCTCTGTGAACCCACTCCCCAGCAAAATGGGCAAAGTTGGCAGAAACTATTTTTAAAAATCCAGCACTTAAACTTTCTGGAAATTCTCCTAAGGGCATACGGCAGATATAAAAACATTTATTCAAGAAAAATCTACTAGGTGGGCTCGGTAGTGCACACCTGTAGTCCCAGCTACTCTGGAGGCTGAGGCAGCGCATCACTTGAGCCCAGGAGTTTGAGGCTGCAGTGTGCCATGATCATGCCTGTGAATAGCCATTGCCCTCCAGCCTGGGCAACAAGAACTCGTACCTTAAAACAAAGACAAAACAGGCTGGGCACGGTGGCTAACGCCTGTAATCCTAGTACTCTGGGAGGCCGAGGCAGGAGGATCACTCAAAGTCAGGAGTTCAAGACCAGCCTGAGCAAGAGCGAGACCCCGTCTCTACTAAAAATAGAAAGAAATTAGCCAAACAACTAAAAACAGAAAAAATTAGCCGGGCATGGTGGCACATGCCTGTAGTCCCAGCTACTCAGGAGGCTGAGGCAGGAGGATCGCTTGAGCCCAGGAATTTGAGGTTGCTGTGAGCTAGGCTGATGCCACGGCACTCTAGCCCAGGCAACAGAGCAACACTCTATCTCAAAAAAAAAAAAAAATGATGGTAACTTGGACTAAGGTAATGTCAGCGGAGATGGAAAGAAGATACATCAAGTATCTATAGTACTTGAGCCTGTTCTTTCTTGATGAATGACCAAGGATTCAGGTCTCCCTTCTTCCACTCAGCCCCAATTCATAGCACAGAGGCTTTACCCTAAATGTGGCAAGCTGAGAATACTGGGGCCACAACCACTTCTGCCGCATCTTGCTCACTGGGCAGCGATTCCATGCTGGGAGAAGCAAGTCAAGAAGACCAGAAGCTACCACCTGCCCCAGTGCCCAGTGTAGTGGCTCAGAGATTTTTCTAGGTGGAAAAAGCAGTCCATAAGAAAAGAGCTGCAAAGCACTGCCCCCCCAAAGGAACTGACTTTATTTGGAACAGAGTTTGGGAAGTCCAAGACTAAGGGTACTCTAGAAAACAACAGCTCCCTAAAAAGATTAAGAAGCTAAACCACAGGTGAGTTAGCTCATCAGAGAGAACTAGGAAAAGAGACACCTAAGACAAGCCCTTCCAGAGACAGAACAAACCTCAAAGACTGGCTTGAAACATTGCTCTTGCATGAATTTAATTGGATCAGACTGCTGAGCAATTTATGCCCCAGGGCATTGCCAAACACTATAGAGAAATTGGCCAGTAATTAGTGAAACCTAATGAGTGAATTGTAATGCCAAATGAAGCAGATACCTTAACAGATTATGGATAGAAACAGTCAAAGAGAGCTCATTAAAACCACTGTCACCCGAGGGTGATTGTGTACATGCCCAAGACTGACCACAATATGACAAAATTACAAATCAATAACAAAGAAATTGGGAAATTCACAAATGTGTGGAAAATAAACAATATACTCATAAATAACCAATGGGTCAAAGAAGAAATCAAAAGAAAAATGAAAAAACATTGTGAGATAAATTTGTAGCTATAAACACCAACATTGTAAGAAAAGGAAAATCTCAATTCAATTATTAGTTTCTGCCTTAAGAAACTAAAAAAAAGTAGAGCAAATTAAACCTAAACCAAGAAGTAAATAATAAAGATCAGAGCAGAAATAAATGAAATAAATAATATAAAAACAGTAGGGAGTCTCACACTTCCTCATTTCAAAACTTACTACAATTTTACATTAATCAAAACAGCGTGGTAATGCATAAAGACAGACATATAGACCAATAGAACAGAGAGCCTAGAATTAAAGGTTCATATATATGGTCAAATGATTTTTCAACAAGGGGTAAAGACCACTCAATGGGGAAAAGACAATCTCTTCAAATGGTATTAGGAAAACTGGATATCCACATGCAGAAGAATGAAGTTCAACACTTTATACCATATACAAAAATTTACTCGAAAATGGATTTCAGACCTAAAACTGTAACTCCTAAAAGAAAACAGGGGAAAAGCTTCACGACATTGGATTTGGCAATGATGTCTTGGATACGCCACCAAAAGCACAGGCAACAAAAGAAAAAAATAGACAAATTGGACTTCATGGAATTAAAAACTTTGGTGCACCAAAGGACACTATGAGTTTGACTACTCTAGGTATCTCATATAAGTGGAATACAGTATTTGTCCTTTTGTGAATGGCTTACTTCACTTACCATAATGTCTTCAAGGTTCATCCACTTTGTAGCATGTGGTCAGAATACCCTTCCTTTTTAAGGCTGGATATATGCCTTAAATTGGATGCATATACCACATTTTGTTCATCTGTTCATCCATTTAAGGACATTTGGGCTGCTTTTGAGTTTTGGCTATTGTGAGAAAAGCTGCTGTGAACACAGGTGTACAAATATCTGTTTTGAGTCCCTGCTTTCAATTCTTTTGGGTGCATATCCAGAAGCAGAATTGCTAGATCATATGATAATTCTATTTTTAATTTTTTGAGGAACCACCATATTGTTTCCCAAAGCAGTTGTACCATTTTACATTCCCACCCAACACCACACAGGGTTCTAATTTTTCTACATCCTTGACAGAACTTGCTATTTTCTATAGTAGCCATCCCCTTTCACTGTGGTTTTCCAGGATCAAAGAGTTCTGTGGATGAACAGTGGTAATGGCAGCACAACAATGTGAACGTATGTACTTAATGCCATTGAACTGTACACTTAAAAATGGTTAAGATGGTAAATTTTATGTTATGCATATTTACCACTGTTAAAATCAAAAATAATTTAAAGAAAACAGTAAAGAAAATAAATGAAACCAAGGTTGGTTCTTTAAAATTATCAACATTGACAAACATTTAGATAGACTGAATAAGCAGAAAAGAGGGAATATCCAAATTTCTAAAGTCAGGCATGAAAAAGGGGAAATCACTACTGATCTTACAGAAACAAAAAGGATTCATTTTTACAGTATACCAACAAATTAGATAAGTTAGATGAAATGAACAAATTGTAGAAAAACACTAACTGTCAAGAATGACTCAAGAAGAAATAGAATATATGAGTAGACTTATAATAAGAGACTGAATTATCAATTTTAAAATTTCCCACTTAAAAAAAGCCCATGACCAGATGGCTTCACTGGTACATTCTACCAAATATTTAAAAAAGAATTAATGCCAATACTTCACAAAGTTCTCCAAAAAGTAGAAGAGGAGAAAGCACATCCTAACTCATAGGCCAGTATTAACCTAAACCAAGACCAAAGACATCACAAGGAATAACTGATATCTCTTTATGAATACAAACACAAAAATTCACCACAAACTACTAACAAACACAACCTAGCAACATGTAGTATTTTTGCAATATAGCAGAACAGAAGATCCCTCCACATCATTCCCCCAAAAAAATACAACTAGAAATTATCCACCCTAAGTTCACTAGACCTTGGTGGAGAGTAGGGCAAGGGGAGAAAACATCCTGGGCCCACAGAATGGAGAAGCTGCGACCAGTAAGAGAAATGGTCATTTCAGATTGTGCTGCCCCTTCTTCCAAGATAGCACAATGTCACGCACAGAGAATTTCCCTAGACCCATGGTTTCCAAGGTGAGAGGAGGAAATTGGAGGTAGACATTTCATCTTCCCACTGGTCTGGGAATCTTTCCAGGAAGTCCAATCCAGTTCCACCCACATTAACCACTGGGAGTGCCATGAGAGCTGAACCATCTAGGGTGAATTAAAAATAAAAAAAGAACAGGGCAGTGATTGCTGTGACTGACATGTAGATATTGGCAGCTACTCTGCACTCCAATCAGCAGGGACACCATGCTGAAGAGCCTGGCTGTGCCGTAGTGCTGGAGGGGGCACAATCTGCATGAGGCTTGAATCCCTGGACAAATCCCAGTTGCTTGTGTGGTGCCTTCCCCCAACCCAGAAACAACTGAAAGGTCAAGATCAAGTTCCAATGCCCATTTAAGTCTTCCCCAGACTGAGAAACAACAGTAGGTCAGCAATATAGTTCCAAGGTAATATTTAAGTTCCGGTGTTCACATAAGTTTTCCCTAGACCGGGAAATAATGGCAAGTCAATGAGTTAGTTTCAGTGCAGTGTTTTAGTTCCAGTACTCACTATCAGTCCTCTCCAGAACTGGAAGAAACAATAGGCCAGTGATTAAGTTCTGATACCAAGTAGTAAACAGTCTAACATTACCAAAGAACACCTGCAAAAACTGGAAGAGGTAGCTGTCTCTTGAAATGCACAGGCATCAACATAGAGATGCAAAGACTGGGAAAACTCAGGGAGCTACGGCACTACCCAAAGAAACCAACAAAGCTCCAGCAAAGGACCCAAAAGAAGATCTATGAAATATCAGACAGAGAATTCAGAATAATCCTTGTAAAATAGTTCAGGAAATCAAAAGAAAATAAAAATAGAAAACTAAATAAAATTTGAAAAACAATACTGAAACAAAAAGAGACATTTGATAAAGAAATAGAAATAATTAAAAAACCATAAAATCTTAGAAATAAAAAATACAAGTGAACTGAAAAAAACATTTGAAATCTTCAACAGGAGACTTGATAAAAAGAGAAAAGAATTAGTGAAGTTGAAGACAACTAATGAAACTACCCAATTAGAGGAGAAAAAATAATAAAAAAGAAGAAAGAAGGCCTACAAGAATTATGGTACACCATCAAGCAAACTAACCTCCACATAATAGGAATTCCCAAAGGGAGACAAAAGAGAAAAAAACCTAGAAAGCATATTTAAGAAAATAATGGGTGAAAATGTCTCAAATTTAGAGAAAGTTGAAACTATCCAGGTACAGGAAGTACAGAGGTCAACAATCAAATTAAACCCAAAGAGGAAATCCCCAAGGCACATAATACTCCAATTAGCAAAAATCAAAGACAAAGAAAGAATACTCAAAGTAGCAAAAGAAAAGACACATATCACATTCAACGGAACATCAATACAGCTTTCAGAGGATCCCTCAGCAGAAACCCTGCAGGCAAGGAGAGACGGGGATGATATATTCAAACTGCTAAAGGGTAAGGAAAAGAAAACTGCCAACCAAAAATTCTGTATCAAACAAAGCTATCCTTCAAACAGGAAGGAGAGATAAAGACTTTCCCACACAAACAAAAGCTGAGTGAGTTCATCAATACCAGATCAGTCTTACAAGAAATACCAAGGGAGTTCTTCAATTTGAAAGAAATGGATGTAAACATGTAACAATAATACATCTGAAGGTATTAAATTCACTGGTAAAAGAAAGAAAACAAATTCAGAGCAATATAATACTAAAATTGGAGTAAATAAACCATTCATATCAAGTATGAAGACTAAAAGACAAAACTATTAAAAACAAGAATAACTACAACAATTAAGATAGGGCATAAAAAATGTAAATTGAAACATCAAAAAGAAAAATGGGAAAATGTTAAAATATAGAATTTGTTTTTGTTACTTTTGTAACTTTTCTTTATAAGAAAAGTTAAATTATTATCATTTTAAAATAACCTGTCACAATGATAAAATGTTTTTTTGAAAGTCTCATGGTAACCACAAATAAAAAACCTATAATAGAACACTAAAAATAAATAGTATGGAATCAAAACATACTACTAGAAAAAAAAATCACTTAACCAGGAAAATATAAGAGGTGCTAGATCACCATCATTTTTTATAATTGAGTGGTATTCTATTGTATACATATACCACATTTTATTAATCTGTGAGTGTGGTGGGCAGGGGGAAGGGCACGTCTCAAATCATGGTTGGGATGTGGCAAAGTCATAACATGTAACCAAAATGTTTGTACCCCCATAATTTCCTGAAATGAAAAAAAAATCACTTAACCACAAAGGAAGACAGTAAGAGAGGAAAAAAAGAAGAAAGATCTACAAAACAACCAGAAAACAAGTAATGAAATGGCAACAGTACACCTTACCTATCAATAATAACCTTGAGTGTGAATGGATCAAATTCTCCAATTAAGAGGCATAGAGTGGCTGAATGGTGGGGGGAGGAAATAAACCAAGATGTAACTATATGCTATCTATAAGAAACTCACTTCACTTATAAAGATACACACAGAATAAAAATAAAGTGATAGAAAAAGATACCCCATACAAACAGAAACCAAAAAAGAGCAGGAGCAACTATACTTATATCAGATAAAATAGATTTCAAGTCAAAAACAAGTAAAAACAAAGAAGGCCATTATATAACAATAAAGAAGTCAATGCAGTAAGAGGATATAACAATTGTAAAATATATATTAACATGTACCCAACACCAGAGCACCCAAATATATAAAACAAATATTAATAGACCTAAAGAGAGAAGATTGACAGCAATGAAATAATAGTAGGAGACTTCAACTCCCTATTTTCAGGAATGGACAGATCATCCAGACAGGAAATCAAAAAAAGAAGCATTGGAATTAAACTTCACTCTAGACCAAAGGGACCTAACAGGCATTTATAGAGCAATCCAGCCAAAAAGCTTCAGAATACAAATTTTTCTCAACAGCACCTGGAACATTCTTCAGGATAGAACACACCTTAGGTCGCAAAACAAATCTTCACAATTTTAACACATTAACTGCCAATGTGAGTTGTATTTAACTCGCACTAATTTTGAGCCTGGGGCCTCCTGAAGTATATGTAACTCCTATGTCTCTTTACCTTGGGAGCCGTATCGACTATTTTTCAGGTTGCATATAACTCACGCACAGAAAACAATAGAAAAAATGTTTTTCATTAAATTAGATAGGATTGTTTTGTTTTCTAAGTTCTTATTCTATTTTTGTAATAAAACACCATTGCTCCAAGGAAAAATTTTTTTTCTGGTGTAGCAGTCAATATGTTAAAATACTGAAATCATATCAAGTATCTTTTCTGACCACAATGGAATAAAACTAAAAATCGGTAACAGAAGGAATATTGGAAACTATACAAATTCATGGAAGTTAAACAACATGTTTCTGAACAAATGGGTCAATGAAGAAATTCAAAAGGAAATTTAAAAATTCCTTGAGACAAATGAAAATGGAAACACAACATACCAAAACCTATGTGATACATTAAAAGCAGTTCTAAGAGAGAATTTTATAATAATAAATGCTTACAAAGTAGAAAAACTTCAAATAAACATTTTAATGACACACCTCAAGGAACTGGAAAAGCAAGAACAAACCAAACCCAAAATTAGAAGGAAAGAAAGAATAAAGTTCAGAGGGGAAATAAACAAAATTGAGATTTTAAAAAATATAAAAGATCAATAAAACAAAAGTTGGTTTTTTGAAAAGATAAACAAAATCAACAAACCTTTAGCTAGACTAAGAAGAAAAAAGACTGAAATAAATAAAATCAGAAATGAAAAAGAAGACATTATAACTGATACCGCAGAAACACAAAGCATCACTTGAGACTATGCTGAATAATTAAACACCAGCAAACTGGAAAACCGAGAAGAAATGGATAAATTCCTGAACATATACAGCCTACAAAGATTCAACCATGAAGAAATAGAAAACCTATGTCTTCTAACTCACAAGAAGAAAAAATAAATAAATAAATAAAAATAAAAAATAAATAGAAAACCCGAACAGACCAATAACAAGTAACGATATTAAAGCAGTAATAAAAAGACTCTCAACAAAGAAAAGCACAGGACCCGATGGCTTCAATGCTGAATTCTACCAAACATTTAATGAACTAATACCAATTCTACTCAAACTATTCCAAAAATTGAAGAGGAGAGAATACTTCCAAACTCAATTTGTGAGACCAGTATTACCCTGATACAAAAACCAGATAGGGATACAACAAAAAAAGAAAACTACAATCCAAAATACCTGCTGAACATAGATGCAAGAATTCTAAACAAAACACTAGCAAATCAAATTTAATGAAATATTGAAAAGATCATTGAGCTGGGCATGGTGGCTCAGAACTTATAGTCCCAGCTTCTCGCTTGAGGCCACGAGTTTGAGACCAGTCTGAGCAACACAGTGAGATCTCATCTCGAAAACTAAACTAGACTACAGACTAAACTAAACTAAAGTAAACTAAAATAAAAAGATCATTCATCATGATCAAGTGGGATTCATCCCAGGGATGCAAGAGTGGTTCAACATATGCAAATCGATAAACATGACACATCATCATAACAGAATCAAGGACAAAAACCACATGATCATTTCAATAGATGCTGAAAAAGCATTTGATAAAATTCAACATCCCTTAATTATAAAAATTCTCAATTAAACGGGTATAAAAGGAACATACCCCAAAACAATAAAAGCCACATATGACAAACTTAGAGCTAACATCACAATGAATGGGGAAAAACTGAAAGCCTTTCCTTTAAGATCTGGAAAAACACAACAATGCCCACTTTCTTTTACAACTTTCTGTCAACATAGTACTCAAAGTCCTAGCCACAGCAATTAGGCAAGAGAAAGAAATAAAGGGTATCCAAATAGGAAAGGAAGAAGTCAAATTATCCTTATTTGCAAGCAATATGATCCTATATTTAGAAAACCCTGAAGACTCCACCAAAACACAGTTAGAACTAATAAACAAATTCAGTAAAGTTGTAGGACACAAAATCAACATACAAAAATCAATAGCATTTCTATACACCAACAGCAAACAATCTGAAAAAGACATTGAGAAAGAAATCCCATTTACAATAGCTGCAAAAAAAATTACCTAGAAATAAATTTCAGCAAAGAAGTGAAAAATATTTATGATAAAAACTATAAAATACTAATGAAACAAGACTGCAAATTAGTGCAACCTCTGTGGAAAAGAATTTGGAGATACCTCAGAGAGCT
>NW_012148730.1:919224-986200 GCF_000956105.1 Propithecus coquereli
TGCATGTTCTCACTAATATGTGGGAATTAAAAATGTGGATCTCATGGAAGTAGAGAGTTGAGGAGGTTGGGGGAGGAGAAGATGAAGAAAAATTGGTTAATGGGTATAAAGATACAATTAGATAAAAGCAATAAGAGCTAGTGCTCAACAGTACAGTAGGGTGACTATAGTTAGAAATAACATATTGTATAGTTCAAAATTTCCAGAAGAGAAGAAATGGAATATTCCCAACATAAAATACAAATGTTAGAGGTGATGGATATCCAAACTACCCTGATCTGATGATTATATATTGTATACATGTATCAAAATATCACATGTACCCCCATAAATACGTATAATTATTATGTATCAATAAAAAACGCAAAAGTCTATACTATCCAAAGCAATCTACAGAGTCAATGCAATCTCTATTAAAATGCCAGTGACATTCTTCATGGAAATAGAAAAAACAATCCTATGGAACCACAAAAGACCACAAATAGCTAAAGCAATAATGAGCAAAAAGTACAAAGCAGGAGGCATCACACTGTCTTCACAATATACCACAAAGATGTAGTAACCAACACAGCATGGTTTTGGCATAAAAACAGCCATGTAAACCAATGGAACAGAACAGAGAACCCAGAAATAAATCCCTGCGTTTACAGCCAACTCTTTTTTTGTTGTTTTGTTTTGTTTTTGAGACAGGGTCTCACTCTGTTACCCCAGTTAGAGTGCAGTGGCATCATTGTAGCTCACTGCAATTTCAAACTCCTGGGCTCAAATGATCCTCCTGCCTCACTCTCCTGAGTACTTGGGACTACAGGAGCATACCACCATGCCCGGCTAATTTTTGTACTTTTTGTAGAGACAGAGTCTCACTATGTTGCTCATGCTGGTCTCAAACTCCTGGCCTCAAGTGACCCTCCTGCCTTGGCCTCCCAAAGTGCTAGGATTACAGGTGTGAGCCACTGCACCTGGCTCCAACTCAATTTTGACAAAGGCGCCAAGAACATATATTGGGGAAAAGATACCCTCTTCCATAAATGGTGATGGGAAAATGATATCCATATGCAGAAAAATGAAACTGGACCACTATCTCTTACCATATACAAAAATCAACTCGAAATGGATCGAACACTTAACTATAAGACCTGAAAGCATGAAACTACTAGAAGAAAACATAGGAGAAATGCTTTAGAACATTGGTCTGGGTAAAAATTTTATGGAGAAGACCTCAAAAGCACAAGCAACAAAAGCAAAAATAGATAAGTAGAATTACATCAAGCTAAGAAACTTCTGAACAGCAAAGAAAACAATCAACAGAGTGAAGAGATAACCCACAGAATGGGAGAAAATTTTTATCATTTTATTTTATTCTAATTATTTTATTATTTTATTTTAGAGACAGTCTTGCTCTGTTGCCTGGGCTAGAGTGCCGCGGCATCGGCCTGGCTCACAGAAACCTCAAACTTCTGGGTTCAAACAATCCTCCTGCCTCAGCCTCCAGAGTACCTGTGACTACAGGCATTTACCACCACACCCAGCTAATTTTTTCTATTTTTAGTAGAGACAGGGTCTCACTCTTGCTCAGGCTGTCCTTGAACTCCTGACCTCAAGCAATCTTCCCACCTTGGCCTCCAAGAGTGGTAGGATTACAGGTGTGAGCCACTGTGCCCAGCCAGAGAAAATATTTTTAAACTATCCATCTGATAGGGATTAATACTGAGAACATATAAGGAACTCAAACAAGTCAATACAAAAAAACAAAAACGATTAGAAAACAGTCAAATGCTCTGAACAGACATTTCACAAAAGAAGACATATGAATGGCCAACCGGTATATGGAAATATACTAAACATCACTAATCATCAGAGAAATGTCAATCAAAACTACAATGAGATATCATCTCACTGTAGTTAAAATGGCTGTTATCAAAAGGACAAAAAATAATTAATGCTGGTGAAGATGCAGAGAAAGGGGAATGCTTGTATATTACCGGTAGAAATGTAAATTAGTACAACCACTATGGAAAACAGTATGGACATTCCTCAAAAAACTAAAAATACATTTACTATATGACCCAGCTATCCCACTGCTGGGTATATAGCCATAAGAAAAGAAATCAGTATATTCAAGAGATATCTGCACTCTCATGTTTATTGCAGCACTATTCATAATAGCCAAGATACGGAATCAACCTAAGTGTCCATCAATAGTGAATAAAGAAAATCAGGTATATATACACAATGAAATATTATTTAACCACACAAAAGAATAAAATTCTGTCATTTGCAGTAACATGGATGGACCTGGAAGACATTATATTGAGTGAAATAAATAAGCCAGGCACAGAAAGACAAATATTGCATGTTTTCACTCATATGTGGGAGCTAAAAAAGTGTATCTCATGGAGGTAGACAGTAGAATGATGGTTAGCAGAGGCTGGGAAAAGTGGGAGGTAAGGGATTGAAGAGAGATTGGTTAATAGGTACAAACATACAGTCAGATAGAAAGAATAAGTTCTAGTGTTCAATCGCATAGTAGGGTGACTACAGTTAACAACAATTTATTGCATTAATATATTTCGAAGTAGCTAGAAGATTTGGAATGTTCCCAGCACAAAGAAATTATAAGTGTTTTAGGTGACGGATATCCTAATTGCCCTAATTTAATCATTATAGATTGTATGCATGTATCAAAACATCACATGTACACCATAAATATATATATTATGTATCAATAAAAAAAATTAGTGTCTGTCTCTTGCTTGTTACCATCCTGGGGTCAATTTACTCTACCTGTTTGAGTCCAGCTTCCTCTCCTGTAAAAAAGGATACTGATACCTAGTTTTGAGACCTAACATATATATGTACATTTTTCTAGTGCAGAATCTGGTGAGTCATAAGTCTTCAATAACTGTTAATTCCTTTCCCCTATAAATCTCCCTTAGTCTCCCTGAGGCTATTCCTTCACCTACCCTTAGGGATAATGACTCCTAAGTGTATAACCTCACAGGACTATTTTGATAATCAGAGTCAATGCATGTTATGGCACTTTAAAAAAAAAAAAAGTTTTACATGACAATTCAGCCTGAGCTGGATTTTGTAAACCAAACTGGTCATTTACTTGCTTTAACATTTTCTTCAATAATCAAAGCTTTTTGTCTCCAAGAATCTACAAGACTTGTCAAAAAGTTTTAGGTTGTCCTTCCTGAATTTCATAAGCCTGTGCTATAGAGGGCTACAAAAAAATTAAAAATCCAGCAACACGTAAAAGAAATTGTTCTCTATTGCCAAGTAGGACTTATCCCAAAAATGCAGGATTGGTTAAACATCTGAACCTCTATTAATGTAATATACCATATCAATAGAATAAAGGACAAAAACCACATGATCATGTTTGTAGATGCAGAAAAAGCATCTCACAAAATCTAACACCCATTCATAATAAAAACATTCAACAAACTAGAAATAGAAGGGAAGTTCCTCAACCTAATAAAGGGCATCCACAGAAACCCCTAACGTCATACTGGTGATAAAATGAAATGTTTTTCCCCTATGATTAAGATGCCATTCTTGTCACTTCTTCAACATTGTACTGAGGTTCTAGGCAGTACAATTAGGCGAGACAAAGAAAAGGCATCCAGATTTGAAAAGAAGAAATAAAACTACCTCTATTTTCAGAAGACATAATCTTGTATATAGAAAATCCTAAGGAATCCCCTAAAAAGCCATAAAAACTAACAAATGAGTTCAACAAGGTTGTAGAATATAAGATCAATATACACAAATCAATTACATTTCTATATAGGAGCAATAAGCAACCCAAAAATGAAATTAAGAAAACAATTTCATTTACAATAGCATCAAAAAATACATAGGAATAAAGAGTGTAAATCTTATACTCTGAAAACCACAAAACATTGTTGAAAAAAAAACTAAAGAAGACCAAAATAAATGGAAAGACTTTCAATGTTCATGCACTGAAGAACTTAATATTAAGATGGCAATAGTATCAAATTTATCTACATATTCAAGGCATTATCTATTAGAATCCCAGCTGGATTCTTCGTAGAAACTGACAAGCTGATTTTAAAACTCATATGGAATTTCAAGGGACCAAGAACAGCCAAAACAATTTTGAAAAAGAAGAAAATTGGAGAGCTCACACTTCCCAATTTCGAAGCTTCCTAAAAATCTATACTAATCAAGACAGTGTTGTAATCACATAAGGACATACATATATATATAAATAAAATAGAATCAAGAGTCCATACATCTATGGTCAATTGATTTTCAACAAGGGTGCCAAGATATTTTAATAGGGAAAAAATAGCCTTTTCAGCAAATAGTGCTGGGACAACTGAATAGCCACACACCAAAAAATGAAGTTGGAAACCTATATCACACCATTTACAAAAGTTAACTCAAAATTGATCAAAAATCCAAACATAAGAGCTAAAACTATAAAACTCTTAGAAAAATACAGGAGTAAATATTCATGACCTTAGGTTAGGCAGTGATTTCTTAGCTTGGACAATAAAAGTACAAGCAATAAAAGAAGAAAATTACAAATTTGACTCATCAGAATTAAAAATTTTTGTGAATCAAAAGACACCAACAAAAAAGTGAAAAGACAACCCACAGAATAAGGGGAAACTTTCACAAATCATATATCTGATGAGGGACTTATATCTAGACTATAAAAAGCTTAAAACTTAGTAATAAAAAGGCAAATAACCTCATGAAAAAATGGCCAAAGGGTCTGAATAGATATTTTTCCAAAAAAATATACAAATGGTCAAGAAGCACATGAAAAGATGCTGAACATCAACAGCTATGATGGAAATGCAAATCAGTACTCCAATGAAATACCACTTCATACCTCTAGGATGGCTAGAATCACAAAAACGGATAATAACAAGTGTGGAAAAGATGTGGAAAAAATGGAACCCTCACATACTGCTGGTGGGAATGTAAAATGGTGGAGCTACTTTTGAAAACAGTCTGGAAGCTGTCCCAGTGGTTAAACATCGAGTTACTGTATGATCCAGCATTCCCACCTCTAATTATCCATACACAAAAGAAATGAAAACATATATCCACAACGTAAGACAAAAAAGCAACAGGGAAAACAGGCAATAGAAACAGACACACAAAAACTTCAGATATCGTAATTATCAGATACAGATTATAAAACAATGTTTACTAAGTTTAAAGGAAAGAAACACTGGATGGGAAAAACAAAACAAAAAAAACAATAAAAATGGCTACCTCAAGGCAGAAGATGATAAAAGATGGAGGAGGAAAGGATAAAAATGAGATTTTCATAGTTTAGAACTTAGAATGGTGTAAATGTTTTACATATTTCAGGAATAAAATTAAATCTAAAAGAAAAAAGCAATCTCTAAAACATGAAAACAAACTGAAACAAATGTACCTAACAGTACGTAAAATAGAGTGTGTGTACTGTACATTTTTAAAAGGATTTAGTCCACTGCTCTAGTCCTACAATTCTACTTCAAGTTCCTCAAACATGAAAACATTTTAAATTTCACCTAGTAGCCTCATATTAACAGTAATATTAATATTATTAATTTAAAACAGGTTTTTGTACACTGTATAAATCAAGCAAGTTATTATGAAGGCAAGAAAAGAGAAAAAGAAGGAATATCAGAAAAATCACTAAAATACACTGCCTCTGAAATTCTTCTACATAGTTAAAAATATAATTTTTATTCAAATATTGCAATCAAGCAATTTGTTTTTGGTGGCCTACATATTACTTTTTTCAGCATCTGATCCTTAACTACGTTTCAAAACCTCATCTGCTACTATGCTATAGTCTAACCCAGTGGCTCTCAACTTTTTTCTTTATAAATTTTACCTTCATGTTATTTTTCTGTATTTTTCAGCTTTCAAGTATGAATATGTATTCCTATTATAATAAAACATATGATATTAAGTGACTAGGTCACAACGCAGGGGCACAGGCCTACTAAAAGACTGAGAATTAATCACACAATTATAGAATGCTTGCCCTCCTGCAAATTTACAAGGCTTCTGCATAACAGAGGATTACAACTCATAGAACTGCAAAGCTCAAACATTAGTTAAGGAAGAGTATCTATGAAAACTCAAAGATAACAAAATACACAGAAACAAGGACTCTAGAAAAGACAAAAGTTTCAAATACCTACAATTACAGCAAATAGTAAATGCAGTATAACTCTTACTCACATGAACACAATCTCTCACAATAAAGACCAATTTATCTCAGTTTCTATTACCCAATGTCATGCCTGGTTTTCAACAACAAAAAAATTACAAAGCATGCTAGAAAGCAAGAAGAAAACAACAGTCTGAAGAGAAAATGCAAGAAACAGAATAAGACACAGATGACGGAGATTTTGGAATTATGACACCAGCAATTTAAAATAACTATGAAGAACACACTAAGGTTAATGGAAAAAGTGGACAAGCTGAAAGAATAGGTGATGTCTTAGGCAGTGTTCTGTTGCTATAACAGAATACCTGAGATTTGGTAATTTATAAATAAAAGACATGTACTTCTTATAGTTCTGGAGGCTGGGAAGTTCAAGATCAGGTGACTGCATCTGGTTGGTTTCTGGTGCTGTGTCATAACATGGCAGGCTCACAGGGTGAAAAGCCCAACTCTTACTGTATATCAGAGTTATATTTAAAAAGCAGATACTGAATGTCACTCCATAGTTATTCAATCAGAGTCTCAGGGTAGGAGCAACAAGGGATGTACACTTTGGAAAAGCACTCTGGGCAATTCTGCTGCTCAGTCAGTGTAGAATCACTGCTCTAGTCCTACAATTCTACTTCAAGTTCCTCAAACATGACAGGCTTTAACACAAGGGTCAAAGCCCAAATCCAGCCAACACCTGTTTTTGTAAACAAACTTTTACTGAAACACAACTATGGTTATTTGTTTACGCATTGTCTATGGCTGCTTTCAAGCTACAACAGCAAGGTTGGGTAGTCTTGACAGAGACCACGTGGCCTGCAAAACCTAAAATATTTACAATCTGGCCCTCTACAAAAACATTTGCTGACTCCTGTTGTAACTATCTTTGCTCAGCACCTTTGTACTATTCCTCAAATTCTACTCCTGTCTTGGCAAGCTCATGTTCATCCCTCAAAAATTCAATTAGCAACATTTCTGCAAAGCCTGAATTTAGCACCTCTTTATATTTTTTTCACTGACCTCTATACTTTCCCTATTTTACTACTCATCATTGTTTCTTCTAAGATGTCTGTTTAATGACTGCCTCCCTGACTAGACTGTAAGCTCTACGAGGGCAACACCCAGATGTGTCTTGTTCACTACAGTGCTGAGTTCATTGTCTGCATATACTAAACATTTATTCAAAGAATATCTCCCCCACCCTGTACAATTTTTTTTTATTTTGTTAGATTTCTCAATGTTTCAGTCTGTTAAGGGAATTCTGAATCCAAATTCTTTCAGGGTATTTGTAATCCCACCCTGTTGTGTCATCCATGCATTTAAGATGGACACCATTAGAGTTTTTCTCCAAGTCACTGATAATGTTGAAAATGACAGGGATGAAAACAAAGTCCTGAAAAGACATCATCACCATCACTCTGCCACCTGCTTGCATATATCAATCCATTAAATTTGTAGTCTTCGGCTAAGACTGTAACTCTAATTACAATATTATCTAGACTACATTTTCCATCATGTCTAGGAGGATTTTATGACAGTTTACACTTCTATGAAGCCTTTCTTTACCTGAAATCACCTCTATCCAAGCAGAACTGAACTAATCACTCCCCCATCTTTCTCATAGCTGTACCTTTTCTCATTTTGCCACACTGTATTGTAGTAATTTGTTTACAAGTCTGTCTGCTATAAGCCTGTTCTTTTAGAGGATAGAAACTTACTTAAATTAACTGAATCCCAGATTCCACCATAATACCTAAACTTTAGTTGATACTTTAAAAAAATTACTCAACACATCTTGCATTTCAGACACACTAAATTTATGGCATTTCATATCTCTGCCATCACAATATTACTACATAAAATCTAAAAAAATTCTTTAAATATCCTTACCTGTAGCAAAAAGGAAACAGCATAACTCAGTAGAGAAGGGTGATGAACCAAATTTAAACTGCTTTTATATTCTGCTACTCCAGCTTTTTCCAGGATTTCAGGGTCAATATATATTCCTTTCTCAAAGGGTTTGGATGTCCACAGGCAACCAACCATGGCGATCAAATAGTGATTAAACTCTTGATAGGTCTTGCTGCTGAAACTGAACTGTGGTTTTGCCTAATGAAAAACAAATAAAATTGTTATCATCACCTATTCTCCCTTTCCTACTTATTCCCAACAGGTCATATATAGCTAGATTCAATTTCTAATATATATTTTTTTTAGAGATGGGGTATTGCTCTGCTACACAGGCTGCAGGGCAGTGGTGTGATCATAGCTCAATGCAGCCTCTAACTCCTGGGCTCAAGTGATCCTCCTGCCTCAACCGCCCACATAGCTAAGACCATCATGCCTGGCTAATTTTTTAATTTTTTGTAGAGGCAGGGTCTCGTTATGTTGCCCAGGCTGGTCTCAAACTCCTGGGCTCAAGTGATCCTCCTGCCTCGGCCTCCCAAAGTGCTAGGAATGCAGGTGTGAGCCACCATGCCCGGCTCAATTTTTAAACAACAGTGATTTAACAGAGGTTTATCATTCATACCTTTTGTTGCAACTCATTTTTCTTTGCAGCAGACAGATTTTTACGATACCTAATAGGAAGAATAAAAAGACTGAAACATTTAACATGCCTTTGAAATGTAAAATAAACAAAAATGTACATTTTAAATGTAAATATATGCAAATGTGTACATACAAAAATATTCAGTTGTCTAATTAAGGTTTTTATCCTTTTGTGGTATATTCTCCTCAAAGAATAAAAATTAATAGAGGCTAAATAAGTTGTATACTTAAGATGTGCACTTGACTCAATAAAAACAATGAAAAAATGCTCTTAATGTTTCACTATTAAAAAATTAACATATGTCCGGGTGCAGTGGCTCATGCCTGCTAATCCAAGAACTTTGGGAGGCCGATGTGGGAGGACTGCTTGAGGCCAGTTGTTCAAGAGCAGCCTGGGCAACATAACAAGACCCTATCTCTACAAAAACAGTTTTAAAGTAGCTGGGTATGGCCACGAGCACTTGTAGTCCTAGCTACTTGAGAGGCTAAGCCAGGAGGACTGCTTGAGCCCAGTAGCTTGAGGTTACAGTGAGCTATGAGTAAGACCCTGTCTCAAAAAAAAAAAAAAATTGGCCGGGCATGGTAGCTCGCACCTGTAATCTTAGCACTCTGGGAGGCCAAGGGGGGAGGATTGCTTGAGATCAGGAGTTCGAGAACAGCCTCGGCAAGAACGAAACGGCATCTCTACTAAAAATAGAAAGAAATTAGCCAGACAACTAAAAATAGAAACAAGAAAAAATTAGCCAGGCGTGGTGGTGCATGCCTGTAGTCCCAACTACTTGGGAGGCTGAGGCAGAAGGATTGCTTGAGCCCAGGAGTTTGAGGTTGCTGTGAGCTAGTCTGACACCATGGAACTCTAGCCCAGGCAACAGAGTGAGACTCTGTCTCAAAAAAAAAAAAAAAAAAACTTTGTAACAGAGGCTCAAAAGCAGTCAGTCACTATTACAGAACATATTTTCATAATATAAAAAAATAGGTGTGGGCCGGGCACGGTGGCTCACGCCTGTAATCCTAGCACTCTGCGAGGCCGAGGTGGGTGGATTGTTTGAGCTCAGGAGTTCCAGACCAGCCTGAGCAAGAGTGAGACCCCGTCTCTACCAAAAATAGAAAGAAATTAATTGGACAGGTAAAAATATACAGAAAAAATTAGCTGGGCATGGTGGCTCATGCCTGTAGTCCCAGTTACTCGGGAGGCTGAGGCAGTAGGATCGCTTGAGCCCAGGAGTTTGAGGTTGCTGTGAGCTAGACTGACGCCACGGCACTCTAGCCCGGGCAACAGAGTGAGACTCTGTCTTAAAAAAAAAAAAAAAAATAGGTGTGGCAGAAAGGATAAAAGGGGAAATTTAGAAATATAATTTTTTCTTGTGTATTATTTAATTAGCTTTAAAACATTTTAACCTTGACATAGTCCTACAAATTATGCCAAAAAGGTCTACTCTTACAGATTGAAAAGAATAATTTTAGTCCACAAGTGAAAGAATTAGAGATCAGAAATGATACTTACAGTTTCACATAATTGGCAATAGCTGCCCTTATCTCCCAGAAAGTGATCTTTTTACCAGAGACAGAGAAGCTATGTACACTTATATCAGTTGTCAGCAAATGACTAATTTTTCTTTAAGACACAGTGATTAGAATTAACAATGTTGAGTACAACGGTACTATTGCACAATAGATTCTTAATTATAAATTTTTATTCTATAATCACAGCAGTGAGGGATTTAAAAACAACAAACTAGCATAGCCCTGTAATTGGAAGGTCATGCCCAAAAGAAGGCCATGTTTCCTGCTTCCACAGGCCTGGCAGAAAATGCATAGGAAGTTTTACTGTATTATGGTTGACAGATGAAGACAGGATTATGATATGCTATTTCATAAAATGGTAAAAAGGCTTTGTACCTGTGCATAATATAACAGAGCTGGTTCAAGATAGTGGTATCCAGACTGAGGAGTGCAGGATAGAAGACGCCAGGAGGAAACAACACCACCAATGGAAGGTCATAATTTATATATATGTCACATACCTTTTGAGAAGAATGATAACATCAGTATACAGATTATTCCCTAGAACTCCTCAACCAAGTTCACCCAAAGAATCACTAGTATAAGATAAGCAATAATATAACATTAGGTTTGGACTTGCCTGATTCCTAAATAGAACAGGTAACCACAAGCCTGCTTAAAATATACCTCATCAAACATCAACCTTACCACAAAGGATTATTACTGGAAGACCATTTTTAAAATCTTTCATTTTTTTCTGGGGAGAAGTCTTAGAGTTGGGGATGAAGGGAACATATCTTTCTCCTAAAGTTGCAAAAATATTTATTTATCCTATTAATTAGCTGTCAACCTGGAAAACAAAGGAGCATGCTTCTAAGGAAATACATAAAACAAGACAACTAGGTATTGGTGAAAGGAAGAAGTTGGGAAAAATGAGATTATAATGGATACTTCATGGATAATAGTTCTGTCCAGGTCAAATACTATAAAACAATTGAAGAGGATCAGAATCATAAAGGTACTAGGTACCAGGGGAAATAAGGCAGGTCAAAGATAGAAGTGGAGATCTGAAAAAACTAAGAAGATACTTTTGTTTTTTTCCAGGGGTTGAGGATGTACAATGGATGAACAAAATGTAATGCTAACAGCAAAATTCTGTCTAGGGCCAGCATTATTACAGGTCAATGTCTATTAAAGTGGTACCTGGATCCAAAAAACAAGCATTTGTTTTTCTACTTTATTTTATGAAAGTCAGTTATCAGGTGAGAAAACAATTATTAACTTCTGTCTATAGCCATACCACCCTGAACGTGCCCGGTATCGTCTGATTCCGGAAGCTAAGCAGGGTTGGGCCTGGTTAGTACTTGGATGGGAAACAATTATTAACTTCAAATTCTAAAGTTATTTTAACTATGCTAATCCTAGCCCACCTTAATGGTTGTATATAAAATTTAAATAATAGGCCAGTAACGTGGATAGCCATCACGAAATCTAAATAGAGAAAATGGAAAGGGTAATACCTTCTCATAGAAATCCAAAATAAAGTGCAGCAAGAAAGCACTGTTGCCCTCCAAGCGCATTGCAATAGTGGACAGCCACCCTACATAGTCGATCAGTTTAGACAGAGAAGTCATGGATCCACCCAAAGTTGTCTCTCTGCAATAAGAAACCATAACATTCAGATCCGGAGTAGCAAAAGTGCTCATAATTTCCAAGCTAAAGCTGGATAATACATAGCAAAAAGTTGGTAAGGATTTTGAAAACTATCAGCGCTCCAACGTATAATTTACTTTTTAAAAAAATGTATAATTCACTTTTTAAAAAAATCAAAGTGATTAATCATAAACCTAAACTTAGCCCTCTAGACAACCATTAAGATCAATTCATAGAACATACTCAGCAACCAGACTCTACTAGTGAACACCAGAGAAATAAAATATTAAGAAGCTGCAAGTAGGCTTTTATGGAAATCCTTGAGTGAGAAATATCAAAACCACTAGAAAATGGGTACTCCATTAATAAATAAGCGGAAAAAGGAGTTCATGTCAAAGTAACATGAAACATAATTCAAGATAAAATCTGAAAATGGGCAAAATAATACACTAAACTAGAAAAAATGAGAACTAATTAATCCCAACCAAATCACAAGTAGCTTAAAAGGATAAACATTAAAATATCTTTATGAATTGTTTTCTATGATGTCAGCAACATTGCAACACACTGGTTGAAAGAAACCTACAGTACACAAAGCAAAACCTAGTTTTGCCTGAATTCCTGAGCTAAAATGCTATTAAAAATATTTTCACTGGAATTCAATTCAATCCTAAAGGTGAATTAGCAAAAATTTTAGCATCTTTTGTTCTTTTAATAAAAACCAGATCTGGATATTTTACACGTTCTCCCCAAATCAATGAATGGAGTCTCTTTAAAGCACACACGGGGGCCCAGAGTGGTGGCTCATGCCTGTAATTCTAACACTTTCAGAGGTTGAGGCAGGAGGATCTCTTGAGCTCAGGAGTTCAAGACCAGTAATAGTGAGAGCCTATCTTTACAAAAAATTTAAAAATTAGCTGGGCATGGTGGCATGTACCTGTAGTTTCAGTTACTCAAGAGGTTGAGCCAGGAAGATCATTTTAGCCCAGGAATTGGAGGCTTCAGTGAGCTATGATCACACCACTGAACATTCCAGCCTGGGTGACAGAGCAACACCCTGTTTCTTTAAAACAAACACACACACACACACACACACACACACACACACACACACAGGGGTATAATTAGTTCAGTCGATCCATCCAACCAATCCTGTCCTTCAACCAACTGTTAAGTGTATTAGGAAAAGATCTACAAATATGAACTCATAGTTTTACCCTCCTATTGATATACCTCAACAATGGCTATATGCAAGGAAAAAAATATATATATATAGTCTTAGCAGTTGAGAGATGATGATGACTCTACCACTCCCCATCACCATGATGGTTCAGTGCCAGAGCAAGCAGGGAAGAGTTAGGAAACCATTCAAATAGGCGAACACCTACCTAGTCAGCTGGCTATCCGCAAAACTATCTTAACTATGATTTTTGGCAACACTTGGCAAATGTTTCTGAAAATAATTTCAAACAACGACTGCTCAGAAAAGCCTCTTCTGAAGTGTTTCTCCACAGGACACTATTGACATTTTGGAAGACACAATTCACTGTTCAGTACTGCCTCCTACTCCCCAACCACTGCAGCATATTGAGCATCCCTAGCTCCCACCTACTATATGATGATTGTATCCCCTTCCCAATCACTGTGACAACCAGAAATGCCCCCTGGAGAACCTTCACTGAGAATGGTTTTCTACCCTTCTCTTCTTGTGATCTGTAAGTACAGTTTACTTCCTTTTTGACAATCACATGGCATATGGTCATATGATGGAAATAGGGCATCATACCTATATCTCTAAAATAAAAAGAATTACTGAGAACTTAAGCACTATACTATATAATGCCAAATATTGCTATGATAAGCAAAATTATCTACATGTATGTCCACTTATTTGCTTTAAGAATTTTAGAAAGCAGAGCTCCTTTTTAAGTGCTCTCCTTTAATTTATGACTCTCATAATAGTGACCCTAAGATTTTTGGAACAATAATATAGAAATTGTAAGGAACCTATTTCAGGAGTACCTGAGACTTACATTGAAAGTTGGCCAAAGATTATGGATGCAAACATACTATTCTTTTTTTTAATCTCGTTTATCTTGGGGGATAGAGAATGAATAAATTTGGGTCCAGGCTCAGTAGCCCACAGCAGGGGAATGCAGGTTAGGGAGAGCCACATCAAACATATTATTCTTAATATAATTTAGGTAGAAGAATTTAAATATCTAAGTGGAATTTCTTTACAATAGTGGTTCTCAAACTTTAGCTTACACCAAAATTATGAAAATGTTAAAACAGATTATAGGCCCCTCCTCCAGAGTGTAATTCAGCAGATCTAGGGCAGGGCCTGAGAATTTGCATCTCTAATAAGCTTCCAGGTGATGATGATGATGCAGGACCACACTTTGAGAGGCACAGCTTTACAAGATGTTTTTACTACCCACTAAATGCTCCATTTCCTTCCTTTTTTTTTTTTTTGAGACAGTCTCTCTCTGTCACCCCGGTTAGAGTGCAGCGGTGTCATCATACCGCACTGTAACCTCCAACTCCTGGGTTCAAGTGATCCTCCTGCCTCAGCCACTCAAGTAGCCGCCTGGCTAATTTTTCTATTTTTTTTGTAGAGACAGAGTATTGCTGTTGCTCAGGCTGGTCTCAAACTCCTGACCTCAAACAATCCTCCCGCCTCGGCCTCCCAGAGTGCTAGGATTACAGGTGTGAGCCACTACGCCCAGCCTCCCATTTCCTTCTAAAAGTGATCAGACACATATGGAAAAAATGTAATAATGAATATGAAGAATTAAAAACAATTTTCCAAGCTACTCTCAAGAAGTTTCTATTCTCCATTCTCCTACCAAAGTAGGAAATCGCTACAGGGATAAGAAAAATGGAACTATACTATGTAATGGAAAAATGGGGGGAGGGGAAGGTGGGAGGGTAAAAATCTATCTATAAGGTAAAATGAACAAATACTATTTGGGTGATGGGCACACTAACATCTCTGACTTAAGCATTATAAAAGCTATCCATGTAACAATAACATTTGTACCTCCTTAACATTTTGAAACAAAAACAAAATGAGCCTGGGTTAATCTTTTAACCAAGTTAACCAGCTATTTGCAACAAAAGCTAAGGGGAATTTGAACACTGGTTAGATATTTGAAGATATTAAGAATTATTAATAATGGTATAATAATGGTATAATTTTTTACAGTTGAAATGGCATCTAGGTTTTGCTTAAAAATCATCTAGGCAGAAGGTGAAGGGTGTTATTGATGAAAAAAGGTTAACCATGAGTTGATAACCGTTGAAGCTGGATGATGAGTACATGGGGGTAACATTGCATTATTTTCTCTACATTTATGTTTGCAATTTTCTATGATGCAAAGTTTTAAAAATGCCAAAAACTAATGTGACTGATAATAGAATATAGGAGAAGCCAAAGATTTTAAGATTCAAAACAACCTAATTATGTAGTTAATTAAAATTCAGTCTTTTACTTTGAAGGTAAAACATAGATTTAACAGACATTCAGGGCTCTTTTTTTTAACTCCAAATCCAAAATAAACTAATGCATATAACCAAAATACATCAGAGGAATATAAAAACAAAGTTATACAGGAAAATTACCTTAGAAATTTTTCTAGCCATCATTAAAATAGATTTTACATAGAAGAATACATTTTATACAATGAGTTAAACTGAATGGAAGTCAAAGTTGCAAATTTCTATCTCATCTCTCCAGTCCTATATTATTTGCCAGTCACTTAGAGGCTAAGGGGTTGCGTTCTGATTTATATAATAAGAACCTGGAGAATTACCCTTTCTCTCAGGATTATGGGAAAAAAAGGTGAAAAGTAACAAAATCTTTCAGAAAAGCACTACTAAGCATTTAAATGAAAATATAAGGTCTTATGCCACACTACCAAACATATGCAAATATGTTTGTACAGGTCATCCCTTGTGGGGGATTGTAAGATAACTCACAGAGGACTGTTCATCATAGGTCTATGGATATCCATGGAAAGCCACAACAGCCAGTTCTGCAGTAGCTCTTTCAGACTGTGAAGAACACTGCACTGAGGGGGCAAAATAAAAAATCATTCATGAAACCATTAAGACATAACAGTGTTCAGAACAGAGGCTTAGAGGTGGAAGGGACCATGGAGATGACCACATTCAATTTAGAACCCAATAGCTGCTGCTCCGACATGATCAGTCTCCAGGAAACAGATGAATGCAAGTACAAGTTTATTTTACCATTTTCTCTACAAGAAACATATCTCAACAGGACTGCCCCAACTTAGCCTAGGAACAGACTTTTCTCTAAATTACATTCATTTATGACAAATACTACATAATCAAATAAAAACAGCATCCTTATTGTCCCCTCTCAGAGATCCTTTGAAGTTGCTACAGATATGAGCTCCCCATTCTTTTCACCTTCTAATCCATACCTACAATTTACTCCCTTTTTGATGGTCATATAAATTTATCTTATCTTCTATGACTTTGGAAAACAAACAATCCTAGTCTTCCTTTCTCAGGCTTTGCCTTGATTTCCCAGGGCCTCATTCATATACAAAAAGATACAGTCATGACAAAAATTTATCCAGGGCATTTATGATTATAAATTCAAGAGCAATCCATACCATCACAAAATATTATATAATACAGAAAACCTTTCTTAAACATCCTTAATAATGGAGTAGTTATTATTTGAGTATTTCCAGTGATAGGGTACTCACTGCTTCACAGAACAGTTTATTTAATACTTTCTTTTTTTTTAAAGATTGACATCTCAGATTCAGGTTAGAAATATGTTTGAGTTGAAAGCAACTCTGGAATCATCTAAAATAATAGTCCAGTATCAGCCAGAGAATCTGATTATTAGAAAAGATATTCAATATTACAGTGTTATATTTAGAAAATAAAAAATCTTTATTTACCCACCCACCCACCTTACCCCTGCCCCCACATCAAAGGAAAGTATGAGTCTTTATGAGAAGGGGACATGGGCTTTTAGAAAAGGTTGAGAACACAGTTCTACCCTACATGTGAACCTTTTCTACATAAATATCGCCAGTAGATAGCCATTAAACCTCTGCCTGATGGTACTCCACTGTCAGGAAAGATACTGCCTCTGAAGGTCCTTTACTCCATTTCGAGTCTGCCCTACCTATAGGATACTGCCCATGTTTAATTCTCTCTTGCAGCCACACAGAGACCTTCTCCTTCCACGTGACAATGTTTCAAATGTTTGAAGGGAACCAGAAAATCTTAGTCTTCCCCCCACCCCAGGCAAAACGTCCCTAGTTCTTTTACTATCTCAAGCTAGAAAGCTTGATGTCATCTTATGTCCTTCATGCTTTATTTCCAGTCACCAAGTCCTATCAATTTTTTCCTTCAAAATGTCCCACTTATTCATTTCCTTTCCAATCCCACTCTAACTACCCTAAACCAGGCCTTCACATCTCTGAGGTTGCTTTATCCTCCCAGCTAGTCTCCCTTACTCTAGTATCACCTCCCAAACCCCAATTCTTTATAATCTTTTTTTAAGACTAGTCAAGTAGTGAGAAGGGGGGAAAGTAGTAGAACAAGGAGTTCAATCTGTAACTGACTGTGAACAATCAAGTGAGATAACTCACTACCTTCGGACCAGCCCCAATTCTTTCTCTAAGGCTGTTAGACCCTTGTTGTTTAAGCACTCCATCCAATATATCCTTCTTCTTTCCAAGAACTTGCGGTGCACATCCCTTTCGCAAAGGAATAGCAATATGTATCAAGATCATAAAATGTTCAAACTCTTTCTTTTCATCCAGTAATTTCACCTCTGGGAATGTATGCCAAGAAAATAGTCTAAGAAAAAAAATCTATATTATGAACATGCTCAAAACAGTTATCTATTCCTAGAATAGAAACAAATTAGAAATAATAGAGAAATGACTAATTAAATTATGGTACTCTGGACTATGGTGCCACTATTAGAAATATTATGAAGACTATGTGGAAACACAGAAATTGTTAAGCAATGTTAATTTTGTATTCTGATTTTATATTTATGCCCATTATGTTTACAACTATATAAAAAATGATAAATCAATAAGAACAAAAATTGGAAAATTAACATTCCAAAACAAAAATAATAATGTTACAGTGGGTTTATGAGGCTTTTCCCATTCAAAATTCTTCAACAAAAAAAGTTGTTTGAGGCTGGGCGTGGTGGCTCACGCCTGTAATCGTAGCACTCTGGGAGGCCCAGGCCGGCAGATCATTTGAGTTCAGGAGTTCGAGACCAGCCTGAACAAGAGCAAGACCCCATCTCTACTAAAAAAAATAGAAAGAAATCAGCTGGACAGCTAAAACTATATAGAAAAAATTAGCCGGGCATGGTGGCGCATTCCTGTAGTCCCAGCTACTTGGGAGGCTGAGGCAGGAGGATCGCTTGCGCCCAGGAGTTTGAGGTTGCTGTGAGCTAGACTGACGCCATGGCACTCTAGCCTGGGCAACAGAGTGAGACTCTGTCTCAAAAAAAAAAAAAAAAAAGTTGTTTGCAGTATTCCGTTTGTTTCCTTGGCACTACTGTTATCCTGGTTCTTTTTACATAATTCCTTCTTAAGGTTTCTTCAGACTCTCCTTTTTGGCCTGAGAATTAAATATTGTGTATTCCCTGAGTTCTGTCCTTGGCCCACTATCTGTTTCCTTCCCTTACTCCCTCCCTCCCTCTCCCTACCCCCTCATTCTCAAATATATGTGTGTATAAATATGTATGTGCATATTAGGTTGAACCATAAGAAGCTGTCAATTGTCAACCATCTTTGACCTACAAAAAAAATGGCAATTGCCTATGGTCAAACCTAATGTTTATAGTAAATAGCTCTTTAGATTGGTGGAATAAGAGAAGAAATAACAAATAACCCAATTAGAAGATTGGGATAGAATCGTAAAAAACTGCAAAATGAAATCCCTAAAAATTTATTAGCTAGAAGAATTGGTGTGTATTGTCACGCGAATGATGGTATTGGTCAGGTAGTAAAAGTTAAAAGTAATATAAATAGACTGAAAATAAAAGTTAATGTGATAAGGTAATTAATAAAGTACCATTCAATTATGACAAACACTAACCAGGACAACTATTTTTCCTGTAAATACGGTCAACAGTAAGTGATTTAAGGTTAAGAAAGTCGTGAAAGAAACATCACTTATATTGTCACTCTTTTGGAATAGGAATAAACATTCTATAATAAAGGGGCTCTCGAACTCATTCAGGCAGAACTCCTGGAAGCCACAGAGGTCTTTTTGGAGATCACCCCAAAATTGCAACACATTTTATATAAGGTTTGAACAATTTTATTAGTAGAAAATGACTATACTATAAATATACAACATAAATGTCACAGGGAGTTTTGTTTGCTCTGGTCACTACTGTATTCAAGAAAGGTGTCTAGTACACAGTAGGGACTCAATAAATATTTGTGAAATGAATAAACATATCTACAAAAATATAAACTACAACAAACTGTTTCCCGGTTTGCTTTTATTAATAGACATTTGCCACTTGTTCATTTACTTTGTCATTTGCTACAAGTGAAACAGTTCAGGAAAACTCTATGTGACAACACCTTAAAAACAGAAAATTCTATGCATTAACTTTGACTTGAGTGATGCAGCACCTTAAAGCCCAGATCCAAAAGAATCCTGTTAGAAAACCACTGCTATAATGGCGATTTGGAATCATGTATCACTGGCAATAGAATAATAGTTCCTATTGAATCTAAGCAAGACTTTTTTTTTTTTTTTACCTTGAAATAAATGGTTGATGTAAAGAAGAGCTGTGCAAGATGGTCCAAAAGAAGCGGTTTCACCTCTAGGAATTCAAAAAAAAGATAATTCAAAATCATTTTAATTCATATTAAATGGAATTAAATGACTCCAAATTTTCATGATACATACCAGAGAAGCTACTAAAAGGAATCCAGCTCACAAGCTGAAGGAACTGTGATCGACAACAGAGGCCATCCCAGAGAGGAATGCTCTTATACAGGAATGCTTCACAGGAATAAAACCCCTCCTGTAAAACAAGTGGACAGTAAAGCCTTAGATGGAATTCTTCAGTCATAATTACTCTCTAAATAACCAGTTTATTTTGTGCTATAGTTGTTTCACTCTTAGGCTAATTTTTTGTCAATATAATAAAAGCCATAGGTTAGGTGCCAGACCTCATAAAAAAGATGAGATGAGTAGTATTTACATACATTACCATCTTTATCAATATAGTTTTCAAACACCATAAAACTTCATCAATTGAAAAGAAGATAAAAGTCAAGTTATGGAATATTTCTAAAGATAAATTTGTTATTTTGGGGTATATGCAGTAAATTTGAACAGGCAAAGACATAAAGTGTAACCATAATGTTTGTACCCTCACAATACCCTGGAATAAAAAAAAAAAAGCAAAACCCTACAGTTGGTTCATGAAAATCTTACTTGTTGATGTTCTTATTGTTACAATTAATATTGACAATTTAATGCTAAAAATGTGGATTGTGTAGCATATACCTCACACACAAAAAATAAAAAATAACAAATTAGAAAAAAATAAAATAAAATAAAATGTATACAATGTTATACAATAGAACTGGAATTTAGTCACAGAACATAGAACAAATCCAAATTCTGAGCAGCTCCATCTTTAGAGGCCTGAATGTCTAGGTTGCTTACATTTCCACCAGAGTGAGGACCCAGAGATTCTCTTTTTTCCTTATCACCTTAAACCTTAAATAGTGGCATGTACCAGGACTCTATCCTAGACCTTCTTTTCATGACATGAATTATTTGGACAATCTCATCCGTATCATAGCTAAAACCATTACCTTTACCATGAGGATTCCTAAATCTGTATCTTAGCCCAAATCTCTTTCCTGAACTCTGTAGACTCATTATCTTACGGTGTAGTGGATATGACCTCTTAGATGTCCCACAGGAATTTCTTAAATCAAACTTATCTTTCCTTCCAATCCTGCTCTTCATATATTCCTTTCTTAATCAATGTCATCCATCCTCCCAAGCAGGAAACCCAAAAGTCAACCTAGAGTCCTCCCTTTATCCTTACTACTGTCATCCACACCCAACTTCCAATTAAATGATTTCACACCAAATCCTTAAGATTTATTCCACAAACATTTATTGAGCATCTCTTCTATACTAGGTATCAAGCTGAACACCTGTATATGAAGAAAAGTTAGGCATGGTTTCTGCCTGCTGGGAGCTCATAATGTGTGAAAAAATAGATGCTGAAAGTGTCATGATAGAGGTAAGCACAGGGAGCTATGCACATAGCATAAGAAGCTAACGATACTGGTGTAATGAGTGAAGGTTTCCTGATGGTGCTAATACCTGAGCTGCAGCTTAAAATAAAACTCAGGGTTACCAAGACCAAATAGTTCATTGGGCTGAAACATAATTGACACTCAAAAAGTGTTTGTTGATCACAAAAACACAAGTAGTGACGCTATGAGATTTACTTTACTAGCTAATTCAATTAATCGCATGCATTCAATTATTTCTTCAGTTTATTCTCTTAAATTATAGGCCTTTCCCTTTTATGTAAATGACTTAACATATCCTTTCTTCAAATCCAACAGTGCAAAGATAAAAGTCAGTCCAACTCAGCTCCATTTATAATGAGTTTCAAATTGAACAAATATTGTTTACAAAAAATGTCAAGTACCAAAGAAAAGGTTTTTAATGGACTTCTAAATAAATTTTAGTAAAGATTGGTGGAATGTGTAGGAAGTAGAATCTTACTTGTAAGAAGCTCTCTGCCCTGATGATAGTATCCAGAAAGTTGGCAAATTCTTTTCCATGATCATAATTATTCACCTTGTACCACATACATTCTGGAGCAGAAATAGTAAACATAAGCATTTGAGCGCACAATAAAAACTGCATAAAACATAATTATCACTAAAGTGACAAATGACAAAAAAAAGTCCTAAGTCTCATACATCTTAGCCAACTCACACTGTAAATTGTAACAAGTATGTGGAGGTGATAATGAGACACTCCTCAAACAACTTGATAACATAGGGGAAAGCTTACAGTGAAAAAATAAACTGGTAAAATTCACATATAATGAGTGTGATTAGCTTTTTGTCACATAATAATCCAGGAAACTGTAACCATATGAATTTTAGGTTTCATAATACCCTAAACTTCAATCAGAATGAACTGGGTATAATCTAAGAGTAGCAGGAATTTACTAAGTGGAAATCTAATAAATTGTATTGTATTAGTATTCTGTCTAAAGAAAGACTCTGAGTAGAAGTAGTAGAGCTAGCCTGGAACCAACTAAAACTAACTTTAAACATTTGAGTCAGTTGCTCATCCAGGAAAAAAAACACTCAATCTGGTCAACAAAAATATTATCGCTAGAGAAATATATCCCCTTGGAGGAATGAAATGCTCGTGCTTTACTATATCCTGGATGAAAGACTCTTCACTGCTCTTTCTTTTAATTCCATAATTAAGAAATCTTCTAATGACAAATTTGGCTGCCATATACGCTGATAGCAGAGAGGGGATATTCTAGCTGGCAGATATGAGCATTTTGGTCACCAGAAAGAATTACTTCTATTATAAAATAATAAATTGACATTCTGGCTCATACATTAGTCTCTTCTGAGTTGGGTTAGCATTAACCCATATACGCTGATAGCAGAGAGGGGATATTCTAGCTGGCAGATATGAGCATTTTGGTCACCAGAAAGAATTACTTCTATTATAAAATAATAAATTGACATTCTGGCTTATACATTAGTCTCTTCTGAGTTGGGTTAGCATTAACCCTATGACTTTGGGGACTTAACAGAAATTTTCTGGACATACAAAGATGAAGAGGCCTTGGATTGTGACAAACATCAAAGTAGAGCCACCCATTGAGTTTTGGTGGCCATCCAGCAGTGTTTCCTTAACAACACCCCTCCTTTCCTTATAACAGAAGCATTCGTGCTCTGAATATATGATTACCACAGAAATAATTATAGCATATGAAGGCTCCTCTTGTCTAGAATTTGGCACCCTTATAAAAGAAACCCATCTGTAAACTATTTTGTTCTATCCTCATTCATCCAATGTTTTTAAGTATCAATTCTTACCTTCTTGTAATGTTTGACTCAACCAGTAATAAAGCCTCAGTAAAATCGACTCATCTCTGACACAATTAATATAGTGAAGGAGCAAAGAGTTGTTTAGCACTGAGCCCATCTGAGAAGGCAGCTGCAAAGAGAGCACAACTGGTCAACAGCAAGTATCTGAAAGTGGGTCAGTCCTGACTTACTGGAACAAGGAAATCATCATATAGAAAATATATAACAAGGGAGCGGGGAGGGGGGAGGAGGGAGGAGGGGACAGGTATATGCATACACAAAGAGTGCAATGCGCACCACCCGAAGGATGGACATATTTGAAACTCGGTCTTGGGGGGGGGCAAGGGCAACATATGTAACCTAAATATCTGTACCCCCATAATATGCTGAAATAAAAAAAAAATGAAGGCCATGCAGATTGAATAGAAAACACAAATGAGCACATGGTCCAGTCACATACCTCTAAGCAATGAATGTTCTGTAAGAGTTGAGGGAAGCTTTGAAGTTGTTCTAGTGGAAATGATCCAGTGTTACTCAGACAGTCAGAAAGACTAATCTCTTTTTTTCCACATTGTTTAGTGTAGCTATTGGAATTGAGCACTGGTATAACTGAGTGAGAATTCCATTTCTAAAGGAGAAAGATAAAACAATCTATCAATGAATTTAACAGACTATGAATTATAAATATAAAAGCAGCTGCTAAGGTGTTTCAATTAATGGAATCTGAATGTGGTTGGCACAGAATGCTGAGTAATTAAAATGTATTTAAATATCTATAATTTCCTCTAACATATGAATGCTTATTAGGATTCAATAAAAGAAAGTTTGTACCCTCATAATATTCTGAAATAAAAAGAAAAAGAAAGTCACATAAGTCGTTTGGGGTTTTAGATACTTACTCTTTTTACAGGACGAACATTAGCTGGACCTAACATCAGCTTTAGAGGTTCTGGAGAAGGGCCCTGGTTTCTTTGCCTCACAGCAAGCAGAGCCATCTTCCAAAGATTCTCTGAATTCTTAAAATAGATCTACAAATTCAGATGTAAAATACAAAGAGAGTAGGTACCCATAAGTCAGAGAAACAACATAAAGTCTAAAACTCTTCATTAATTAAAAATATACCGATTATGAAATCTTTTACCCCCATACAAATCCATTTAAAGTTTTTTCCTGATCAGGAATCTATTAAATATATCAAATAAGATCAGCATGAAGTGCCAATCCCTAAAAAAAATTTCCCCAAACAGTGCAATAATACTAGATCTTAAAATAGTAGACTGTAAACATTTTAGTTCAAATCTTTTAGGCTAACTTTACCAAAAATAACATATTTCAATCTGAATGACTTATCTGTCCTTAATCCCTTACCTTCTTCCTTACAGGCAAAGATACTGAAATCAGAGCAGGAGCAAAGAACTTATATAGTGACAATAAAGCCTGGAGATGAGGCTGCATTCCCTGAAATAAAATAAGAGTTTGCCATTTTCAATTTCGTGGCCAATAAGAAACTGGGAAAAGAAATATCAAGAAGAACAAAAAAGTAACAAAAAAATAAACTGAGACTAAACATATATTCAGACCTTAATTTCACTGAGAGACAGCTACAAGGAAGATGCTACAGAAAATCAAGGAATGAGTAACCAGACATTTAAATCAACCATCATAAAACAACCCTCTGCAACTTGTGATCTTCTCTTTTACAACCTTTTCCCCAATTCTTCCTTATATTTTCTCTCTTCTTCTTTTCCTATTTATCTTCTTTTCTGCCTATACCTTAGGCTTACCAGTTATATTTACTAGCATAACATGGCTTACTCTCACTGGTAGCAAACCCAGGACTCAAAGTTTACTTGTCCTTGATTTAGACATCAAGGAGGTAGGACCAAAAGGGAAGCCAAGAAAAAAGAACAAATGAAATATTAATACCTGTTTATCATAATTCTTGGAAAATTAACTATAAAATCACAATTGGTGTGCAGTGGTCAAGTGACTTTGATAAAACTGAAACAAATCTTAACAAAAACACTAACTTCACAATGAAAGAGGTCATCACTGCTAGATACCTGTGTTAGATATATCTGGCTATCCCAGAGAAAGCATACCACTAAAATGAATTCCAAGGAAGTAATCAAATTGTTTCATTATACTAAAATTTTATTGACTTGAATACGCACAAAGTAAGGCAGTAAATGAGGCTTAGAAATACAGTATTCTTATTTTATAACAGCTTCTTGAAATTAAAGTTATTAAACAAAATCAAAATGACCCAGTTTATGTTGAAAATGTCTTCTGACCTCTGTACACCCATTATCAATGTGTATCAGAGCATTTGTTTTAAGTTGGAATGTTTTTTGAGAAAACGAATATTTAATAGTGCAGAGACCTTTAGAACTTACTGTGTAGTTAACTAAATCTTTCTTTTTTGTTAAACAGTTAACCCTAAAGCGGTGAAGGGGAGACGTCCAGTTAAATATGACATATCGAACATATGTGATTAAAGCCCCATTAAAAAGACAGTATGGGCTGGGCGCGGTGGCTCACGCCTGTAATCCTAGCACTCTGGGAGGCCGAGGCGGGCGGATTGTTTGAGCTCAGGAGTTCGAGACCAGCCTGAGCAAGAGTGAGACCTCGTCTCTACTAAAAAAAATAGAAAGAAATGATCTGGACAACTAAAAATATATAGAAAAAATGAGCCGGGCATGGTGGCACATGCCTGTAGTCCCAGCTACTCAGGAGGCTGAGGCAGGAGGATCGCTTGAGCCCAGGAGTTTGAGGTTGCTGTGAGCGAGGCTAACGCCACGGCACTCACTCTAGCCAGGGCAACAGAGTGAGACTCTGTCTCAAAAAAAAAAAAAAAAAAAAAGACAGTATGAAAAAGGCATAAAGCACAAGTTCAAAGAGAACAAGAAGGGAGACGACAACAAATGAGAAATTTAAATAAGATTTCAGAAACTAGAATGAAGATGAGCGAACAGCAACCAAGTTAGCAGAACAAAGAAAATGAAACCTAAGGCATCAACAGAAAAAGCTTCAAAAGAAGTAGATTCATGCTTGAGAATTCCCAAAAAGGCTCAGGAATTTGAGGGACCAGGTATCTCTGAAAAGTGGGGATGTAAGAGGGACAGATAGCAGGAAGATTGCCTGAAAACCTACATAAGAAACAGTTAATATCCCAAATTCCTTCACTACACTGGCAAGACATTAGGGCTTTACCCTCTGAAGATGAACCTGGACTTAGACACTAGACACAGTTGAGGACCATTCCTCACTCCTTTCCATTGCTTAGGTCCCAGAGTGCCAGTAGCCAGGTTTATACCTGTGATGGTTAATTTTATGTGCCAATTTGGCTGGGCCACAGGGTGCCCAGATATTTGGTCAAACATTGTTTTCGGTGTTTCCATGACAGTGTTTTAGATAAGACTAACAAATTGGTAAACTTTAAGTAAAGCGGATTGCCCTCCATGATGTGTGTAGGTTTCATCCAATCAGTTGAAGGCCTGAATAAAACAGGCCCCAGAGGAAGAACAAATTCTCCAGCAGACTGTCTTTGGACTTTAACTGTAACATCAGCTCTTCCTGGTTTCACAGCAGACTGCTATCAAACTCGAGCTGGAACATTGGTTCTCCTGGGTCTCCAGCCTGACAGCCCACTTTGCAGATTTTGGACTTTCCAGCCTCCATAATCATATGAGCCAATTCCTTATAATAAATACATAATACACACACACACACACACACACACACACACACCCCCTATTGGTTCTCTTTCTCTGGAGAACCTCGCAACCCCATAGGCAGGAAACAAGAAAATTCTTCTCTGGCAAAATTGATGCAGACATCTGGGAGCCTTCCCAATGAAACATCAAGATCCTGCTCACATACACAAGTTTCCGATCATCATTTTAGTGCTTTACTATTAAATTGGACAATAAGCTTTACAAAACATTTGAGAAAAACCTCTACCATGAGAAGACAGACCAAACAAACTAAAGAAAGGAACCCCGAGGAAACAGAGACAAAGCTGAGAACAGAAAAAAACATCATAGCCACGTGCATACACACAGGCTCATGCCTAGTAGAGGGAGAATTCCAGAAACCATCCTCACAAATCCTTAGGATGAGATCGAACTCACCCTTCTTGTTCCAAAGCCTGTTCTTGACAGGGCCTTAGTGCAGGGGTGGGGAACCTGTGGCCTTACGGCCACATGTGGCTTTCTAGGTCCTGAAGTATGGTCTTTTGATTGAATCCAAATTTTGCAGAACAAATCCTCTTATTTTTATTAATATACTTTTCTTTGTCTTTTATATTTTTGTTTTTAAAATGAACATATTTAAAATACAAAAGAATAAAATAAGTTTCAACAAAATAATCCTCCCAGATTGACCAACACAATTAGAACATTAGTAAGCCATAAGGGCTAAACTGACAGCTGCTACCATCATGATTCAGTTCTAACTTGCCATCCCCAACTGGTACCACTATCACATGAGGCTGGTTGGCAAGAGTTTATGGGGGTCGAGTGAGTATACCAGTCTGTTATCAGCTTTTGACAACGGTGCACTGTGTTTCTGTTTTAAGTGAGATTTGTGAATAGTTGCACAGCTCAACAGTATTTTTTAATTCTGTTTGCTTAACAGCCCAACATGTAAAAGAAGACCAAGAGAATGCTGAAGGAAGAAAACAGATTTTTTAATAAGGATTGAGAATTGCAATATTATCTTGTTTCTGCTAAAGGTAAGATAATTTGCTTGCTTTGTGATATCAACATTAAAGAAATTCAATGCTCATCAGCATTATAACACACATAAGGACCATAAATATTTTAAATTAGAGGGAGAAGCACAAAAAGTTGTATTGCAGAAATTAAAAGATGAAAAGCAAAACCAAAGACAATTCTTTCAAGCAGCAATAAGACCTGGAAATAATGCCACCGAAGGAACTTATAAAGTAGCTTATATACTCGGGAATAAGGGAAGCCTTTCAGTGATGCAGAAATTGTGAAAGAATGCATTGTCAAAGTTGTAGGATGCTTAGACCCTGATAATGTTTCAAAGTACAAACAACTGCCTCTTTCAAGGAGAACCATAACTGATCAGCAGCATGAATTAGCCTTCAACTTAACAGAAATTCATGTAATACTTCAAAAGGAAAATATATATTATTCAATCGCTTTGGATGAATCAACTGATACTACTGACTCGGCACAGGTTTTATACTTCATTCGGGTCATAACAGATTCTCTTTGTTGTGAAGAATTACTCGCTTTGGGCACTCTTGTGAACAGAACATGGGGAACAGATATCTTCAACAACTTTCAAGATAATGTCGTGAAGTTGGACTGAATTTGGTAAATTCAGTGAGTGTACATACATACGGTACACCTTCCATGACAAGAAAACATGAAGAGTTTATTGCACAGATAAAAAGACTATTAACAGATCCAGATGCTCTCATTTCTTTTCATTGTATCTTGCATCAGCAAAATCACTATGCTAAAGCTACAATTTTGAGTGACACTTTGCAACAAGTTATAAGTATTGTTAAGTATATCCGTGCAAATGCAACATGGCATATTCAGTTTCATAACATGCTAAAGTTGAACAATGAGGTATTCAGTGTGGATTTGCCATATCATTGTAAAGTACATTGGCTATCGCAGGACAGATGTTAGCCAAAATTTTATCTCTGCGAGAACATAGGAATTTTCTGAAGAACAGAATCAGCAATGTGAATTATTGAAAGAAGATTTCTATAGGAATGCAGCATTTCTGTGTGACATCATGTCAATGACTGGAATATTTCTTTGCAAAGTAAAACTAAGTCTATATATGATATGTGGCAAAAAATCCAAGCATTTTGAAAAAAGCTATCTTTTTTCAGAACAATTTTTCTTCAGAAGGAAATATCAGGTGAACATTTTCCCCAGTTAGCAAAGGTCACTGATGAGCAGGATGATATATGTGAATGATTTGACGAATATGAAGCTGTTACAGACCTATTGATTGAAGAATACAATGAAAGGTTCATTGACTGAGAATCATGACATCACACTCAAATTAGCATTTCAGCCTCACCTAGTTGATATCACCAAGGCACCTAAAGAACTACAGATGGAATTGATTGAGTTCTCAGTAGATGACATTTTAAAGTTATTGTTTGATACTAAGAAAGATCCAATTGAAATACAGAAAAATGCAGAATACCCATCTCTTTGGCAACATGCCTGAAAAATGCTTTCTTGCTTTTCAACCACTTACCACTGCAAATCACATTCTCCTACCTAACCCAAATTAAGATGCCCTTCAGGTCACAAATGACTGATACCCATCTAGAAGAGCAACTGAAACTGCAGACCTTCATGCTACAACCAAATATTCAAATGCTCTCCAACAAAAAGCAGATACGACATAGTCATTAAAAGGTTAATTAATTTTAAAATTAACAAATAGTTTTCATTTTTTGAAATTATTAAGTATATAGTGGTTAGATTTTTACAAAATAATATACATTTTTAAGTATATCTAATTGAAGTTTCTTGAACGCAGCCTTATTTGATTATAGCCAAATTAATGCAGCCTCCCAACATGAAAAGGTTCCCCACCCCTGATCTAGTGTATGTGGGATAATAACGTGCTTGCCCCACTTCCTACCATTCGTGCCTGCCACCAGAAAAGCAATTTCTGTGTTTTTGTTTCCTTCATAGATTGGGAGTCATGGAGCATGAATGGGGATAGATGGGATACATGCCTTTACAGGTATCAGAAACTCACACATCCAATATATTTGCTCGCATGTGCTGATGTGAGCAAATGCCTGCTACTATCATGTATGTTAGGTTACATATGAGCATGACCATGCCTTCTTGGTTTGATATTGTTGGACTTGCCCAAATTCACCAAAATTCAGCTAATCAAAAAAAAATGTTAGGAATGCATCTTTATAAATGGATGTTGACAAGAGAATAATTTAGTAATGTACTATAGAGAATATTAATAATGAAACCATACATTTAATGTCTGGACTTAAAATTTTTAGACAATCATCTAATAAATCATTTTTTAACTTGAACATACACTGTTTCAGTTAATACCAATCAGTAAGATCTTATACTTCGTAAGAATTTCTTATTCCATTGAAATGTTTTGCTGTAACATGGAAAAATATACATCTTTTCACAATTTCTATTAATGTGAAACAAAATTAAATTTGGACAAAAACATTACCATTAATATTCTCAGCAAACTAAGAGAAGACATTGTACCATAGAATAAAAACAGGAGGCTATAAGGCAAGAACAATCATTGAACTGTACTAAGAGAAGACCTCATACTGGAGAAGCACAAAAGTGTTCTGGGTCTATGTTTTTCATTCAGTGTGAATGCCTTTAAGTAGGCCATGAAGGCTCCAGTTAGGTGTGGGCACTAATACTTCCTATTGTTTTGTACCCAAAGCTTCACAGACTTCTGTTACCTGGCAGGTATAGTGGAAATAACAATGAAAAAGAGCTATAAGGACAAGAGGTAACAGTCAGAGAATATATTGAAGTTTAAGTATCCAGAAGATAATATCCTTAAATGCTTTCCTACATCCCATCCACAAAGAATATAAACTCATTTCTGACCACTCCCTAAGATTTATTTGTTCTAGCCATACCAACCCAGTTCCCTAAACAATGTTTGCTGTCTGACATCTACATGTCTTTGCTCATGCTGTTCCCTCTGGTAAGAGTGCCCTTCTCTCCCTTCTTTCTTTTTTTTTTTTTTTTTTTTTTTTGAGACAGAGTCTTGCTCTGTTGCCCGGGCTAGAGTGCCATGGTGTCAGCATAGTTCATAGCAACCTCAAACTCCTGAGCAATCCTGCCTCAGCCTCCCGAGTGGTTGGGACTACAGGCATGCACCACCATGCCCGGCTAATTTTTTCCATATATTTTTAGTTGTTCAGCTAATTTCTTTCTATTTTTAGTAGAGGCGGGGTCTCACTCTTTTTCAGGCTGGTCTCGAACTCCTGACCTTGAGCAATCCTCCCACCTCGGCCTCCCAGAGTGCTAGGATTACAGGCGTGAGCCACCATGCCCGTCCCCTTCTCTCCCTTCTTTACCTACTTAAATCATATTCGTCCCTTAAAATTTCTCTCAAGGATCACTGTTCCTCCTTGACCCCATGTCTGATTCTCATTTTTCATTTTGTTGACTGAGCTCCCCAGAAAGTAAATTTCTTGAAGATAACAATTCATTTGATTTTATATCCCCAAAGCCTAGCTCAGTACCTGGCACATAATACACTGGCCCATCTTAGGGTCTTTTTGGTACTCACCATTTTGGCTTGAAGATCAAGCAGTTTTCTCACACGAAATGGTTTCACTAGAAAAGGTAAAGAAAAGAGGTGCTATGTATTTGGTTCAGAATAAAAAGAAACTGGTTATACTTAACCACCTTGTCGTTCATATATTGTAGTTTCTTCTTACAACACATCAAGAATATAAAAACCCTGTTAAGCCATTAAGCAGATGTTCTTAGATAAAAGTACTAAAAAGCCATTTCCTCAAAATGAGTCCTGTCATATAACTAATGCTAATAGCTATTTTAACTTTATAAAGGCCAATACAAATGCTAATTCTGCAAAGTGAATGTAATACAACTGGAATGAAAATACTCACCATTCTCTTTTTTGGTAAGTAAATATAAAAAATGGCAGACATAAGGGCACTGTTAAAACATAAAATTTAAAGAGAAATGACAATATATCTTGAACAGAGCAGCAACACATTTTCCCCAAATGTCAATCTTATGCAGATTAAGTAAAAGGATTCAGGATTTCACTGAACAATGGTTTTACAAAGCTTCTCTTTTTCATACTACACAGTAGTGATAAAAACAATATTTTTTTTAAGAGACAGCATCTCACTCTGTTGCCCAGGCTGGAGTTCAGTGGCGTAATCATAGCTCACTGTAACCTCGAATTCCTGGGCTTAGGTGATCCTCCCACCTCAGTTTCCCAAGTAGCTAGGACTATAGGCCTGTGCCAACACGCCTGGTTATTTTTTATCTTATTTTTTTGTAGAGACAGGGTTTCCATATGTTGCCTAGGCCGGTGTGCAACTCGGCCTCAAGCGATCCTCCTGCCCCAGCCTTCCAAAGCCCCAGGATTACAGGCATGAACACTGTGCCTGGCTGATAAAAATAATAGTTTTAATTGACATCCCATTAGGTCATTTTTTAAGCTATTTTTGGAGTATAAAAACACTGCAATTTAAAAAACAGAAAAGAATTGCCCATGATCCTTCTACCTAACAAAAATTCATACATTTCTTTCAACATTAATCCACACGCATTAAGGTACAAACCTAAAACTTTTATCCTGATTTCCACTTAAAAGCATTTTCCCATGTTGTTTCGTCTTCAAAATTATCATTTTCAATAATGCTTCATATTCAAGTGAACAGACACACAAGAATTTAATTAATAGCTTAGTCCTCAGTTTGGTAAAGAGCACACACTCAATAAATTTGTTAAATTACTGAACGACCAATTCCCCTACACCATTTCATTTTGAAAGTCCATCTGTTGAGGTCTTATCCTAGATTATAGCTCAACAAACTATGGTCTACCTGTTTTGGAAATAAAGTTTTATGGGAACATAGCCACACCCATTCATTTATGTATCATCTACAGCTGCTTTTGCACTACACAAGCAGAGTTAAGTAGTTGTGACGTAGACAGTATGGCCCTCAAGCCTAAAATATTTACTACCTGGTCCCTGGAGCTTTAAGAAAAAGTTGGCCAACTCCTTCTCTAGATGATAGGAAAGTGGAAAAAGTAAATTATTTAATGGGACTAGAGAAAGCAACAAAAGCAAAAACTTTCTTTAAACAAATTTGTATTTTGGTAGTCATGGCTCTAAACTTTAAAGTCTAAAAGTACAGCATATTCCATATTGTCTTCCCTGTACTTAGAAATGGGTTTAGAAAGACTCTAGATTACTTTTAAGAAGGATGAATTTAGATATAGGATTTTTTTAAAAAGGAAGAATACATATTATGACCAAGTCTGCCATATTCTATACAAAGAATAGTAATTTTCAGAAAAAAATATTTGTTACCTCACACCCCTAGGATATGAACCATTAGTAACACTATTCATCATGTTGAGTATGAAATGAGTGTTACTGTAATCACTTGCCCCAGGCTCAAGCATTATAAGAAATCTGACATTCTCCTTTAATCACATCTAGAAAGGAAAAACTCATAAGCATCAAAAATTTTACAATTGCCTTTCTGGCAAACATTTAGTGACCACATCTGGGTCACTACAGATTCAGACACCCATCAAATTAACATGAAAATGAATTTTCTGAAGCATATATATATTTTTTTGAGACAAAGTCTCACTCTCTTGCCTGGGCTAGAGTGCCATGGCTTTAGCCTAGTTCACAGCAACCTCAAACTCCTGGGCTTAAGGGATCCTCCTGCCTCGGCCTCCCAGGTAGCTAGGACCACAGGCACGGGACACCATGCCCGGCTAATTTTTTCTATTTTTAGTCGTTTGGCTAATTTCTTTCTATTTTTAGTAGAGACCGGGTCTCGCTCTTGCTCAGGCTAGTCTCAAACTCCTGAGCTCAAGCAATCCTCCCACCTCGGCCTCCCAGAGTGCTAGGATTACAGGCGTGAGCCACCGCACCCAGTCTGAAGTATTGATTTTAAAAGTTAGGCCCTGTTTCTTGATTTGGGTGATATTTACACAAATATGTTCAGTTAGTGAAAATCGAGCTGATCGTTTATGATATAGGCAATTTTCTGCATGTATATTATACTTCAATATATATTTTTTAAAACATAGGAAAAAAGAAAGAGAAAAGAAGAAAAGTAGGCCAACTTCCCCCCTGCCAAGCTGAATAAGAAATTCTCTAGTCAGCATCATGAAAACTACTCAAGTAGATTGCAACTGATTTGACATTTATGAGTGTTCCTATTCACTCATGAAATAATTATTTATTGAATAGTGAATAAAACAGACAAAAAGTACTACCTTGATGAAATTTACATTCTGTGTGCCATGAACTGTGTTAATAAGTATGTGGGTTATAAAAGGCTCAGTCCCTGCCTAGAAGAACTGTCTATTAGAAGAAAGGAGAAAGTATACCTTCTTATTTCCCACTCTTTACAAAGCTTAAACACATAATTCACTTGTATTGCAATTTGGTCAGTTTATGAACAGAAACAATGTGAAGTTAAGAGAGGTATCAAAGGCAAGAGAGAGTCAATCACATACTACTTATCATTCAACCACACCTGTGTACCACAGGGAAAGCAGGAGGGATGAGCATTCTTATCTTCTATCAACACTTCAAGGTCACACTCTTTCACCCTTGTATAGAAAAAGACCTCCTCTGAGACTTAGTCCACCCAACTTCATTACCTCTACCTTACCTATACCCTATCAATTCACTACTCATCAACTAGTACCTTCCCAAAATTCACTGAGGACTTTGGCATCTGACTCAGTTTTCTGCTTCAACTCTAATCCCAATATCATGCCAGAAGACTTTAATGTCCATGTCAATCAATTGCCTTAGCTTTACAGTTTATTAATCTTCTCAATTCCAATGACCTGATTATCATCTATAGAAATACTATATATTACATACCCTGAATGACCCTGCCTGCTTTCTTGCCAGTTTAGCAATGTTTTCTATATTGTATCCAGCTATTTAAGCCATTTCTGAGCTGTCATGAAATAAAAGAATGCAGTTTCCAAAAACAAAGTGAAAGTAGGAATGCTGAATATTGAGCAAGAAGGATTACTTGAGGTCAGGAGTTTGAGACCGGCCTGAGCCACAGCAAGACCCCTGTCCCTACGAAATACAGAAAAATTAGTCAAGCGTGGTGGCACGTGCCTGTAGTCCCACCTACACGGGAGGCTGAGGCAGGAGGACTGCTAGAGCCCAGGACTTTGAGGTTACAGTGAGCTATGATGACACTACTACAGTCTAGCTGGGGCAACAGGGCAAAACCTTGCTTCAAAAAAAAAATAATAAACCTATATAATAACACCTAATATAATGTAAATGCTATGTAAATAATTGTTATGCTGTTATTGTTTTTGTTTTAGACAGACTCTCGCTCTGTCACCTGGGCTAGAGAGCAGTGGCGTCATCATAGCTCACTGCAACCTCAAACTCCTGGGCTCAAGCCACCTTCCCACCTTGGCCTCCCAAAGTGCAGGGATTACAAGCATGAACCACTATGCCCTATTTTTTTGAATTTGTATTATTTTTATTGGCTTTTTAAAAATACTTTCAATCTGCAGTTGGTTGAATCCATGGATGCAGACCCCACAGATATGGAAGGTCAACTATATATACATACAACAGAATATTATTCAGGCCGGATGCAGTGGCTCACACCTAGAATCCTAGCACTCTTGGAGGCCGAGGAGGGAGGATCGCGTGAGGTCAGGAGTTTGAGACCAACTTGAGCAGGAGTGAGACCCCATCTCTACTAAAAAATAGAAAAGAAATTAGCTGGGCAACTAAAAACAGAAAAAGTTAGCTGGATGTGGTGGCACGTGCCTATAGTCCCAGGTACTGGGGAAGCTGAGGCAGGAGGATTGCTTGAGCCCAGGAGTTTGGGGTTGCTGTGAGCTAGGCTGATGCCATGGCACTCTAGCCCAGGCAACAGAGAGAGACCCTGTCTCAAAAAAAAAAAATAGAATATTATTCAGCCATAAAAAGGAATGAAGTTCTGATACATGGTACAAAATGAATGAACCTTAAAGACATTATGCTAAGTGAAAGAAGCAGATACGAAAGGACAAATACTATGTGATTCTACTTAAATGAAGTACCTAGAATAGGCAAATTCAGAGACAAAAAGTAGATTAGAGGTTACCAGGAGCAGGGAGAAAGGAGAATAGGGAGTCACTGTTTAGTGGGTAGAAAGTTTCTGTTTGGGGTAATGAAAAAGTTTTAGAAATAGATAGTGGTGATGGTCACACAACATTGTGAATATAATTCATGCCACTGAATTATACACTTAAAATGGTTAAATGATGCATTTTATAATATGAAAAAAACAAAAGTTGTAAGAGGTTAAAAAATGAAGTACTGATACATGCTATAACATGGATGAAACTTGAAAACATTTTGCTAAGTATAAGAAGCCAGTCATAAAAGACTACATATTACATGATTCCATTCACATAAAATGTCCAAAATAGACAAACCTATAAAAAGAAAAAAATAGATTAGGGGTTACTTAGGGCCGGGGGGAATAGAAAAATAGAGGGGGGATAGCTGAAGGGTATGGGGCTTCTCTGAGGTGATGAAAATGTTCTAAAACTGACTACAACTGATGGTTGTACATATCTGCGATCTATACTAAAACCCAGCAGATTGTTTACTTTAAATAGGTGAACTGTATGGTATGTGAATTATACCTCAATAAAGCTGTTTTTAAAAAGCAGTAAGAAAGCTGGGCATGGTGGTGTGCACCTATAGTCCCAGCTACTTGGGAAGCTGAGGTGGGAGGATCACTTAAGCCTAGGAGTTCAAGACCAGCCTGGCCAACACAGTGAGACCTCATCTCAAAAGAAAAAAGAAAAAAAAAAAAGTAGCCAGAGAGAAAAGAAGACAGATTACAATTAAACTAATTCAACAACAATGAAAGCAAAGAGCCAGTGGAATAATATTGTCAATATCTTGAGAGAATTTAACTGTCATACTAGAATTCTACACAGCAAAACCAATTTTCAAGAACAAGGGCAAAGTAAAGGCATTTTCAGACAAAGAGGGTTTTCCATCAAAAGATTCTCACTGAAAGAATAAAGGATATACTTTTAGCCAAAAGCAAATGACCTCATATTGAAGGTGTAAGATGTAAAAACAAATGATGAGCAAAGATATTGGTAAATATGTGAGCAAATCTAAACAAATATCAACTGCAAAGATTAAATAATAGTGTTAACTTTATGTGTGTATATGGAGGGATATGGAGAAGAATCAGCTAGAATTAAAACCAGACAACAATAGCATATAAGCTAGCAGGAGTGTGATCAGTTAAAGCATTCTAAGGTCCTTATATTACACAAGATGAAGGTAAAGATACCAGTTACCTTTTAAGCATGTGTGCTAAAACACCAGAAAGAATAGACAGAGTATGTAACTTCCAAGCAAGAATAGGGGAAATACTACCATCAATCCAACAGAAAGAGGACAGGGGGGAAAATTAGGGGGGAAAAAACCAGGTCATTTAGAAAGCTCAAAAGAAGATATCTGAATTTATTTTTACTATATCAATAATCACTACAAAGGTAAATAATTCTCCATGTAAAAACAGAACTCATCCAATAGGATCAAAAAATTAAATCCAGTTATATGCTATTTAAAGGAGGTATCTAAGACATGAGAGCAGAAAAAGATTTTTTAAAAAATTAAAATATGGAAATATACCAAACAACTACTAACCAAAATAAAGCTAGGGTATCAATGTCAATATTGGACAAAATACACTAAAACAAAAAACATTTCTAACAACAAAGGGTTACTTCATGATAAAAGGCTTGATTAAACTTTAATTGTGCATACACCTAATAACAAACTCAAAATATATAAAGCAAAATTTGACAGAACATAAGGAAAAACTGACAAACCTTCCTTCATGGTGGGAGATTTTCAACATACCTCACTCAGTAATTGATCGACAGCCACCAACAACATCAACAAAAAATCCATTAAGTATATAGAAAATGCCAATTCCAATAACTTTCATTCCCTTACTCTACACTTCGGCAACTCACTCCATGGTCTCTCTCAACCTTGTTACACTGAACTGTCCCCTCTTGAAATCTTAAATTCCAATACTACAACATTCTAACATTCCAGTTTTTAATCCCAATATAGCTGACCCCTGAACAACACAAGTTGGAACTGCACAGGCCCACTTATACGTGTTTTTTTCTTTTTTTCCAATAGTCGGCCCTCCATATCTGCAACCAAATGTAGATCGAAAATATTGTTTATCGTGGGGTGGATAAGGAGGGCTGACTTTTCCTACCCACGAGTTCCAAAGGGCTGACTGCCAGACTTGAGCATGTGCAGATTTTGGTATCTGCAGCAGTGGGGGCAGGAGATTGGCTGTGGTTCTCAGAACCAATTCCCAGTTCCCCCACCACCACTCCCTACCCCCACAGGTACCGGGATACTGAGGGACAGGACAACTGCTGTACTTTCTGAATGTCATTAAGGCATCCCAAACCTTAGCTGTATGTCTTTCAAATGTGCCCTCTTCTGTCTTCACTTTCTTCCCTTTTCACTGTAGACCCCATGGTCCATCAGCACTATCACTCTCTTGCCCTCTTGCCCTATTCTGGAGAAATCACCCACCCTTGCATAGCAGTAATGTCACAAATTTGTGCTAACCTCATCTTGGCCCTCAAAACTGTATCTCTAATCAGATCCCATTCCCACCAGCAGCCATTTCAAAATCTGCACTCTCTTCAAACATAACATTGTATCTTCCCCTCTTCATTCTCAGCATACCTTACCTCTTCCTTGAGTGAAAAATCGAAAAAACAATCACCAAGGCCACTAGACAGGAATTCTCTCAATTGTGTCCCCTACTAATCCACACGTTTATTAACATCAACACCCATCCTTTTTACTTATTGTTAGCGGAGGTATTTCTCTTCCTGTCAAAAAAAAAATTCTTGTAATTTTAACCCTGATCCCTAGTCTATTTGACACCTCTCCTCTATACTCCCATAGAACCCTGTGGATACTATCATAGGGTTTATCACAGTGTACTTACCTCTCTCCGCACTATATTTAGAGATCTTTGAGACTCTCTTACTAGGTAGCTTATCTTAGCAAAGCTATCTTTCTATGCTTCATTTGTCTCGTCTCTAAAACAGGAATGATATATATAAGTTTCCACAAATCCAGGGTCTCTAGTCATGTTACCCTGGGTAATTATTTGACTTCTCTGTGCCTCAAATTCCTCATCTCTAAAATGCGGATAATAATGTATACCTCATAAGGCTGTCAAGAGGTTTAAATGGGTTAAAACCATATTTTATCTGATATGCATTTTACACTTAAAGCACATTTCAGTTTAACCTAGCCACATTCCTAGTGCTCACTAGTCGCATGAGGCTAGTAGCTACTGCATTGATCAACACAGATACAGAAAATAGCTAAAAAACCTTTTAAGAATATTAATGTGACAATTTAAAAAAAAAAACTTTCAGACCTATAGGACTGGAAAGAATAGTTTATGTATCATAACAATTATTTTCCATATTTTAACATCTCTGAAAACCAAACTAGTCCTATGATCAATGTCATGTGACAGTTTAAATGGCAGCAATCTTTCTTAGTGGTTCATGAGATGATGGTGCATCTTACAAATGATAGCAACTTAGAGTTGATGAAATACTGTGTATATAAAGCACTTAGTACCTGGCATGTAAGCCTCACATAAATTAGCTATTATGTCTTAGTCACATTTGTATTCCCAACATTAGTTCAGTGCCCAGCATAGATTGTAGTTAATAAATGTTCAGTGAGTGAATTTATATAGGATGCCTTGCAACCTCAAATTTTGTACATCTAAACCCAAATATATTAAATTCCTTCCAAAACTAGCTCCTTCTCACAAATTTCCTCTGTCATTCTGAGTTATGCTGCTTTATAAATTCAGATCTTTAATTCCTGCCTTTCCCTAATCCAGTTTAGATACCAGGTCATGACAATTCTTCCTTTACAATTTTCCCTACAATCTGTCTTTTCATTTGCATTCCCACTGTCACACCCTTAGTCTAGGACAGTGATTCTCAAACTTTTTGGTCTCAGGACCCTTTACACTCTTAAAAATCAGAGAACCCCAAAGAACTTTTGTTTTTCTGGATTCTGTCAATATTTACCATATTAGAAATTAAAACTGAAATTTTTTTTTTGAGACACAGTCTCATTCTGTCACTTGGGCTAGAGTGCCGTGGCATCAGCCCAGCTCACAGCAACCTCAAACTCCTGAGCTCAAGTGATCCTCCTGCCTCAGCCTCCCGAGTAGCTGGGATTACAGGCATGTGCCACATGCCCAGCGAGTTTTTCTATTTTTAGTAGAGATGGGGTCTAGCTCTTGCTCAGGCTGGTCTCAAACTCCTGAGCTCAAGCAATCATCCTACCTCAGCCTCCTACAGTGCTAGGATTACAGGCGGGAGCCACCATGCCCGGCCTGAGAATTTTTTTAATGTTTATTAACTCATTAAAAAATAAACCTATTACATGCTAACATAAACATTCTATGAAAAATAACTATATTTTCCAAACAAAAAAATAGCAAGAATAGTGACATTTTTTTACATTTCTGCAAATCTCTTTAATGTTTCAGGCTACATAGAATACAGTTGGATTGTGCTTCTGCATTCTGTTATGTTGTTTTGATTGAATTACATAAAGAAAATCCAGCCTTACAGATATGTAGTTGAAAAAGGGAGGAATATTTTAATAGCCTTCCCAGAAAATTGTGGATATTATTCTTTCATACTATACCAAAACTTGACAAGTAGTAGTTCTTAAGGATCAGCTACAAAGTAGAATCTGAGACCTTATCAATAAAAGCTTTGTACTGTTCCATTAAAATTCACTGATGTATCTTGCATTTTGAATGGATGTTTTACCCATGCATGATTTTGTAACATGCTTGCTCATCTGGAAATATTGGTTCACTGAGTTATACCAATCTTCCAAATGTTGACACATTTCATTATATAATATAAAAAAATCACATTGATTAACATGGTCACCCATCTCATCAGAAAAATGTAAGTATCTTGAAGCTGTCAAGTTTACGGTGGCAGATTCAAATTTTCCAAACTTCAAATTTTCACTTGAATGCTCAAATTTTATCATTGGCAACAAATACTGCCAGTTGTTTTCTTTGAAATAACAGGCTTGCTTTGTTCGTTTTCAAGAAAACATCTTCCAAATACCCAAGTCTGAATAACCATAGTTTATACATTAGTCATTCTTTCAAATAAAAATGGTGTTCCATGAAAAAAGCAGCTAATTTGGCTCACAACACAATCACACAAGTGCTTTTCCTCAGAACCACCAGCGTAGTTTAGTATGCAGAAGGGCTTTGTTTGTATTTGCCATTTCATCACACAGAATATTAAAGAAACATGTCAAGGGTGAAGAGTTAATAAAACTAATGAATTAATTTTTACTACTTCATCTGACATTCTTAAGTGAAACTAGCATTTCTGTTTTTTACCGCAGTGAAGAATACAATGACCACTAGTACAATCTGGTGCCCCTGCCTTGATTCATTTTAAAGGGCTAGCAGTTTTATCCACCATTGCTTTAGCGACATTAGTGCCAATGTCAAAGTGAAAATAGCAAATAATATCTTGGCATTATTATGAAAATAATTTTGACGTTTCAGACTTTCTGAAAGGGTCTCAGGGAGCCCCAGGGGGTCCACAGACCATATTTGAGAATTTCTAGTCTAGGACTTCATCATGTTATACCTAGATTATCATGTTAGCCTCCTAACTAGTCTTCCTGCATCTAGCCTCTCTCCTAATTCATATTATTTGGTGCTACCAGATATAGCTTCCTACAAAGCCGCTTTAAACATATTCTGCCCACAAATTTTCAGTGATTTCCCTACTGAATAGAGAATAAAACTCAAATTCCTTAGTATCACATTAAAAGACCTCTATAGGCCGGGTGTGGTGGCTCACACCTGTAATCCTAGCTCTCTGGGAGGCCGGAGGCGGGCGGATTGTTTGAGCTCAGGAGTTCCAGACCAGCCTGAGCAAGAGCGAGACCCCGTCTCTACTAAAAAAAAAAAAATAGAAAGAAATTAGCTGGACAACTAAAAATATATAGAAAAAATTAGCCGGGCATGGTGGCACATGCCTGTAGTCCCAGCTACTCAGGAGGCTGAGGCAGGAGGATCGCTTGAGCCGAGGAGTTTGAGGTTGCTGTGAGCTAGGATTACGCCACGGCACTCACTCTAGCCAGGGCAACAGAGTGAGACTCTGTCTCAAAAAAAAAAAAAAAAAAAAAGACCTCTATAATCTGTCCTTACCCAACTCTTTCAGCCTTACTACCAAATACCAATTCCAATTAAATCAGGCTGGTCTATTTAAAGTCTCCTGAAACACGATTTACACATCTCACAACTTTGCTTGAAATATTCTCATCATATCAAACATTTCCTCTCGTCAAACCCCAAATCCTATTCAATCTTCGAGGCCCAACACCCACATACTTTATGATACTTTTTCTAATCATCCTGATTTACAGTGTTCTCCTCCTTCCTGGAAATATTACAATTATTATGCTCACACTATCATATACTGTTTTTGATAGTTTAACTCTTGAGTTGTTATTTAACTCTATGTGCTTTCATTAATTCCCCAAGTAGATTTTAAGTTCCTGGAGTACAGAAACCCTGTGCTAAACTTTGAATCTTCTACAGTGCCTAGTATAATGCAACAAACACAGTAGAAACATCAGTTTCTAAAAAGGAAATCAATGAATGAATTCCCTTCCCAAAGGCAAGAGGAATACAGTTAGATGAGTGGTTCACATGGTCTGTGAACTACTGATGGTCCTTGAAAGACTTCCAGGTGGACAGATTTATTTCTTAGAGTTATTAATGTTTTTAATGGGAATAATTATGCTATTTAATCAAAATCAGTCCATTGGCAACTCATGAAAAGTAATCCTCTCCTTCTCATTAATTCTGATGAGGTTTTTGCAGTGTTAATCAAGAAAATGTAGAGTAAGTGACCCAAAGGACCCTATTAAAGTGGTTTAAAAAGGAAAAGATGGCAATCACCACTCTAGATCAGGAAAGACAACTCCAATGTGGAATCAACTCTGTAACATTTTTATTTCCTTAAAAGAAAATACAAAGCAAATATGATAAAAATTTTATATTTGTTAATGTGAGAAACAGGTATAAGATAGAATGTTATTCTTTGTACTTGTCTGTATGTTTGATATATTTATGTTTGAAATGTTATCTTTGTACATTTCTGCATATTTGATATATTTTAAAATAAATAAGGAAAAACACATCATGTATCACTCTGAAGCACATGTTACGTCACTATACATGCATGTAATATTTGATTGACACTTGATGCTGTCCAATTTTTACTTACCAGTGCGTCATCTTGCAATGAAGCAAAAAAGAAGCCATAGAGCAAGTTAATTTGCTCCTTATGATCAATAAAGTCAAACATTGCAACCAGCCAACGATAAAAAAGTACCTATCGAGAGAGACAAAATGCTTATCTTTAGAGAAATATAACTGGTACAGAAGAGCTTAATTCCCCTCTCAGGGCTGTTTTAGAAGCTTCTGGCACAAAGTAAGATAATAGATTTTATTTCTCGGTAAAAATTTCTGTTTGACCAGAGTCCCTGCATCAAGCTATATTGTTCCAAAACTACAGGCTTTGCACAAAAGGCCACTGCCATTACTCTGTAAGTGGCTCTTCCTGGCCAGCCCTTAAGTGGTTCTGAAGGACTTATCATCAAAGTGTTTAAAAAGATTACCTTGATGCTACCAGAACACTTGCCAACGCAAAGCCAGGAGACTGCCTTAACCACAGAATCTTCTGATATTAGAGTTGCCGGAATCATACACTTCAATAGCCGTGTGTTTACAGCATTTCCTGAAAAGCAGATAAACTCTGAATTAAGCTACATTTTAGTGTCTCGATGGTTCCTTTACTATTATTCACTCTTAGACCTAAAAATTTCTCTTTATATTGAAGGCAATAAAACAGCAGTATATAATATTCAGTACCTCTTATCATCATTAAAAATTATTCAAAACACAAATGTACCTTTAAGTTCAAATATAAACTATAAAGCAAATTATTTGGCCCAAATATTTCTATTTAAAAAGGGGGGATGAGTACAGGGTTTCTTCTTGGGGTGAGGAAAATGTTCAAGGATTAGATAGTTGTGATGATTGCACAATTCTGAATATGCTTAAAAACTGAATTTTTAAAAGGATGAATTTTATGGTACGTAAATTATATCTCAAAAAAAGCCTTTCAATCAGAGGGAAATTTCAAAGATTATTTTTTTAATGGCATAATAGACTGATTTATTCAAAGCTACTGACAGACACCTTGCATAAGATGCTACCTTTAAAAATAAATCTATTTGTATCCTCCACTCCCCAAAAAAGGGAGGGAGAGTACCAAAATCGAACAGATATCCTTGGAATTAGCCAGCAGTAATATCATCCTACACTAGTCAAATCTTTCCATCTTGCTCTCTGGCCTCCATGGTGTTCTCCCATCTGGTAATAAAAGTGATATAACAGAGACAGGCTTTGTATATACCCAATATCAACTTATGCCTATTAAAGCTTAAGAATTAAAATATATCTCATCAATTTCTACCCTATCACTCTGTGGAGAAGAAAGGATGCAATGATGGCAGGTAATGAATCACAAGAATAAAAATCTCTGCTTTCCACACTTGTGGTTTCATTTCGTTTTTTCTCTCCCACTCCCATCTACTAACCCTTCTAAGTTTAAAATAATCTCATCACTAACACCTTACACATGTACTAAATTCAAAGGGGGAATTCAGTACTGACTCTACTTTTACTTCCCAGTGGTTTTTTAATTAATTTCTAAAGAGTCTAAAGTCCCTTTGCACCTGATTATGATGATATTTCTAGCATATCTGCCCCTAAATAATGGGTTTCAACTTACCAAGAGAGCTACATGTAATGATCTAGTAGGGATAGGGGACAACACAGAAATAACTAAAAGGAACAAAAGGAATCAAGGAGGCCACATTTGACCTCAGCAAATTCCAGCTTACCAGAAAAATGAAAAGTAACACTAGAAACCCAGAAATTCTTTTTTAAATTGCTATATACAAGTTTCCAGAGTCTGAGGCATGCATTTTGAAATACCTCAAGACCTAGTAGACATTGTGAAAACCTTCTATTAGTTTCTGAGATATCAGAAAAGAAAAATTCCAAAATAGAAAACACCTGTACATTCTATATATGTTTTAAGGGGAGATAGGAGTTGTACAACTGATCTTGATAGACATTGATCAGTTAAACATGAATTCCTGGAAGGATATTAGCACCAAACAATCTGAAACCACCTACAAGAAAAAAAGCCAATTTTATTAGGTCTAATTTAACTTTCTAGGAAAACACAGAAAACTAATCAGGTAAAAGCAGAGAAATAAAATACCTGAGAGTCATATATTGAATTCAGTTAGTAATGTGTTGTTACTTTAAAATACACGCACACCTGCTAAAGTGCTGCTAAGGTATGCACAAAGGAACCTAACATGCAAGGGCTAGGAAATATTTAGTATACAAAGCATACAGTTCTCATAGCTGTCTTAATTTGTTTAAGTAGAAAAAACAGGCCAGGCATGGTAGCTCACGTCTATAATTCTAGCACTTTGGGAAGCCAAGGTGGGACGATCGCTTGAGCCCAGGAATTCAAGACCAGCCTGAGCACCATAATGAGATCCCGTCTCTACAAAAAATACAAAAATTAGCTGGGCATGGTGGCACACACCTGTAGTCCCAGCTACTCAGGAGGCTAGGGCAGGAGGATCACTTGACCCCAGGAGTTTGAGGTTCAAGAAAAGAAAAAGAAAAGAAAAAACAGTGACAATGTGGTACAATATAAACACCAGAATGGGAGTTTGGAGAGCTGATTTTCCCACTTCTAGCTCTGACATTAAGCAAGTCTCTTCAATCACTCTGGGTCTCCATTTTCACCTTTAAAATTAGGATGTTTAGGGTCTAAAAATATCTTCCAAGTCTGAATTTGGATGAGAGAAGGTTAAAAGGTTCTTTTCAAGTAAATAGAATATTGATCAGGTGTTATTTCCAAAAACCTTTCCCAACCATCTCCACTACCACCAATGAACTTAGAACAGGAAAGGATGCATTTGTACAAAAGAAAAAGCATCTTGATTTTTAAGGTCACAGACACTGGAATGGAGACAATGTAAACAGGGGCTTGCCATAGATTAGTAAACTTAAAAGCAATGAAGTAAATTAAGTGATCTTTTAAAGGAGACTTATGGCAACATTATTTAAATTGTTATCAATGTTTCTTTTTTTTGTTTTCTTTTCTTTTTGAGACAGTGTATTCCTGGCTCTGTCACCTGGGCTAGAGTGCAGTGGCATCATCATAGCTCAATTGCAACCTCAAATTCCTGGGTTCAAGCGATCCTCCTGCCTCAGCCTCCCAAGTAGTTGGGACTACAGGTATGTGCCACCACGCCCAGCTAATTTTTTCTATTTTTAGTAGAGATGGGGTCTCGCTCTTGCTCAGGCTAGTCTCGAACTCCTGAGCTCAAGCAATCCTCCCACCTTGGCCTCCCAGAGTGCTGAGATTACAGGCATGAGCCACCGTGCCCAGCCTGTTATCTATGCTTCTTAAAAGAAATGCTAAAAAATGGTTACCATGTATTTGGTGACAAGAGTCTATGCATTTTATTTGTAAAGATATGTAGTAACTGGTCATTTTCAGCATATACATACAGAAACTTTTCACTCATAAGGTAGTCTAAGCACAAGAAAGGCCCATTTTATAATCTTACCAGATTGGTCTTATGAAGATAATAGTAAGAACTGCAATTGATTCCAATGAGAAATCTAACTCGAAGTCTAAAAGGCAAAATAGCAAACTGATGACAAATGTATCCCCTAAACATACCAAATTTGCCACTGAGTGCCACATTTAATAGAATGTCAATTTCTTCTGGAGCTAACCCATTCTTCCAAGCCACATCTTCCACAGTTTTCAAGTGCTTTTCCAAGGTTTTATCTTTATTTTGTGAAGTTTTAATGGGACCTGAAAAAAACAATATTAAATAGTGAGACCTTTAAGATTCTTTTAGTCCTCAGCCTGAACAATTACAACTTGGGACTCTTTAAAGGAATAGCTTTATGTAAAAAGTGTCTTCCTAAAAACCCTTCAAAGCCCTTAAAACTCTATAATATTTGATAGCAAATAGCACCTTCAGTGAGGAAAGCCCAATCATGCCCTGACATTCCTTTTCTAAACTATCTAAAAACATTGAACTTATACTATAACCTGTTTCAATACTTGGGCAGTGGTTCCCAAACTTCGTTATACATTGGGATCATCTAGGAAGCCTTTTAAAAAATCCCAAAGCCAAGTTGCATTCCATACCAATAAAATCAGAATATTGGCAGGGCATAGTGGCTCACACCTATAATCCTAGTATTTTGGGAGGCTGAGGCAGGAGGATCACTTGTGCCCAGGAATTCAAGGTTACAGTAAGCTATGATCATGCCATTGCACTCCAGCCTGGGTGACAGAGTAAGCCTCTGTCTCTAAAAAAAATTAAAAATCAGAATGTCTAACAGTGGACATGAGTTTTGTTTTGTGTTTTAAGATTCTCCAGTGATCCCAATATGCAGCAGTTTGGGAACCACTCTGCTAAGATGTTTTGCTCTTGTGTCCCTAGTATCTAGCATACAGATATATGGTAGATGCTCAATAAATGTATATTTTTACAGAAATAGGACATTCATAGGGAAAACAATCCACCTTTACCTTTCTCAAAGTATCCCACTGCTACTTGCAAAGCGTCTTCAGCTTGATCATCAGCATGTTCATAATCTTCCATTGGACTATTCTGCCCATGTTTTGAGATGCTCTTTGAGTCACTTAGATCCTGTTTTACTTTCCAGGCTGAGAGCTTGGTTTGACGACTATTACTACCTTGTGAAGTACTGTTTTGTGCCTGGGAGTTCTTAACTCTTTTTTGAGGCGACATTACTGCGTATGTAACAAATGTTAAGTTATCATTAATCAGCCAAACTCCTTTTTCCTCCACAGGGATAGGGATCACATCTGCTTGTATTCCCAGTACTTAGTACACAATACCTAGCATACAACAGATACACAATAAATAACTTGACAGTCCAGGAAATAAAACCTATAGGTTAACTTTCTCAGAAAGCCCTTGACCTAAATAGAAACAGAGAGAAAAAACTTGCCAAGGTAACATTCATCAGCTGAACTGGCCATCTTGTGGGAAAAAAAAACAGTAAGATTATTGGCAGCATAGGAAATTCTCTCTTAGAATGGCTACGTCATATCAGTGAGTCCAAAACTAATCCATCTCATGAACTCAGTCTTACTTTCTCCACTCCTCTTTGATTTTGCTTTAAAAGTTTATGCTCCTCACTTTGTCAGTGCTAAGACTGCATAGTTCAAAAGCCAAGCTGGTGGCCAGACTAAGCATTCTCAGGAAAGAAACATTCCCCATTTATTAATTCACTTATTCAATAAATAATTACTGAACATCATCTATATGATAAGTACAATTCTAGTTACCAGGATAAAATAATCAAACAGTCAAGGTCGCTGCTATCATGAAACTTTCACTGCAGGAAGGGGTAAGAGTCAATAAATAAGCAAATAATAATGAATATAACACACAGTGATGTGATAGAAAATAGGGTGGGAAGCTACTTTGAAATAAGTATTCAGAGAGCCTCTCTGAGGTGACCTTTAAGCTGAGATTTGAATGCAAGAAGGAACAAGCCATGTGAAGATCTGGTGGACAGGGAAGAGAAAGACATGCTAAGACCTTAGAGTAAAAACAGCTTTGAGGCTGAGCGCGGTGGCTCATGCCTGTAATCCTAGCGCTCTGGGAGGCCAAGGTGGGAGGATTGCTTGAGCTCAGGAGTTCAAGACCAGCGTGAACAAGAGGGAGACACTGTCTCTCCTAAAAATAGAAAAATTAGCCAGATCATCATGGCTCATGACTGTAGTCCCAACTACTAGGGAGTCTGAAGCAGGGGGATCGCTTGAGCCCAGGAGTTTGAGACTGCAGTGAGCTATGATGATGCCACTGCACTCTATCCTGAGCGACAGAGCAAGACTCTGTCTCAAAAAAATAAAATAAAACAGAGCTTTGTGTGTTAAAGAAACATCAGCAACACCAGTGTGCAGGGAGTGGAGTGAATGAGGTAAAGGGTCGTAAGAGATAAAGTCAGAAAAGTAGCCAGGGACTAGATCATATTGGGACTTGTAGGCCAGAGTAAGGAGTTTAGATTTTAAGTGCCATAGGAAACTATGGGGGCAGGGGAGGGTTAAAGAGGGAAATAATACCATCTGATGTGTATTTTAAGACCATTTTAGGCCGGGCGTGGTGGCTTATGCCTGTAATCCTAGCACTCTGGGAGGCTGAGGCAGGAGGATCGCCTGAGCCCAGGAGTTTGAGGTTGCTGTGAGCTAGGCTGACACCACGGCACTCTAGCCCGGGCAACAAAGCGAGACTCTGTCTCAAAAAAAGAAAAAAAAAAAAAGACCATTTTAGCTGCAGTGTGAAGACTAGAATGTTAGGGGTCAAGGAGTGGCAAGAAACCAATTAAAAGCCTCTTGCAGGAATCCAGATGACGGATGACTTGTAGTCTGCACCAGGCCTAAGGTGTGTAAAGTGTAGAGGTGGAAAATGATTAGATTCATGCTATGTTTTGGAGGTAGACTGGACAAGCCATAATAAAAGAATTAGATGTAGGGAAAAGGAAAGAAAAACCAAGAATGACTTCTAAGTTTTCGGCTTCAAATGGGAAAAATTAAGGGAATGGTTGTAATGACACTCAATCCCACCTCCCTAGAACAGATGAAGCCAGAGTAGGAGAGTAATATGTATGTCCAACCCAGAAAGAGGTTCTAGATTCCGAATTGTTTCCTAGGGTCCTACGAAAGGGCGGGGGAGCAGCTTCTAACCCCATCCGGTTGAACCGTCCCTGAGGCGCTCCCCGAGGATCCCTTTCACAGCCTGCCCCAGCGGGCAGCGAAACTGACCACGGAAAACCCGACCCCAGCCACACCTTGCAGGATAGTCCCGCTCTCAGAAGTTAAGAAAGTCCCTCCGCTCTTAGGGCGTACATTTCCCGCGGTGTTTGAAAGCACCTCACCTGACAGACTCCTGGGCCCCAAACCTCTGAAGTCCGAATGCCGCCTCCGGGATTCAAAGGAGCAGGCCCCACCCTACGCATGCGCTTCTGCGAAGGCCCAGGCGGCGACTGGGCGGAGCAGCGCACTCTACAGAAGCCTGATTGGTTGAAGTACAGCTCTACGGCGGGAGGTGGCGCGCGCACCGACGCTGACGCAGACCCAATTACGGAGAGCGGCTTGCCCCACCTACCCGGTGCTGGGGGCGCGCCGCGAGTGGGCCGTTGCTGCTGGAGTCAGCTGATTGGCTGGCGTTCCCAGTGTTCTAATAATGTTCGTCCTCGTCATTTTGCGTAAAACGGGACAATTAGTGTTTCAGTTCTTGAATTTAACATTATCAATTACAGTGATCATTTTGCCCAGAGTGACCTCAAGTGTCGGGACTTTGAATCTGTAGGAAAATATGAAACCGCAAATTTCACAATAAAGGCGGTTTCTTCCATGCTGAGACTTAAAGTGTCTGTTGCTTTCCCCAAGTGAAGCTAGAGGGCGAAAGGAAAGAAAGGCTGGATCTTCCCTCCTTTTACAGAGGATGGATACGGTTACCCTCAGAGGTTTTCTAGAGATGTGTGTTCTGAGCCAGATTTTGTGCCACCTTGCAAGTAGCTAGATGCCAACATGTAAATATTCCTAACCTTGAGGAATCAATTGACCTTAAAGAAAGTGACTAAAACAGCACCAGAGGCTTAGTCTAAGATCTGAGCTTAGTTCCTAATTTATTCTCTTATTAGAGTAGGAATAAGAGAGAAAGGATATAAATTTAACGACTCTCAATGACTTGTTGAGGCTAAAATATACATATAAACTTTAGGCAAAACTGTAGGGGGAAACTTTGCAATCTTAGAGATGATTAAAGTTTAAGTAGATGTATTTGGGAAAGGCTACAGCACAAATGATTATTTACCACATCTTGTGTTTATATGGTTTTCAGAGTAGTTTCACACTTATTTAATCATGCATGAAAATTGAGACTTCGATTTTTCCCGTGATGCTATTCTTTAGTAAAATTGAAATTTTCTCAAGTCATTTTTCATGCTTTTAATCATTTCATAGACTCAAAGAAATGTAAATTGGAAGGGATTTTAAGGCTTCTACACCCTTCTTTTTGTAAATGAAGAAACTGAAGCCCTGAGTGGTTCAATATCTTGTCTTACGTGACAAGTCTGTGGCAATGCAACTTTGTGCCACTTTGTGGACACATACATAGTGAGAGACAGTGGTTCATCTTTATTTAATATACCTTCAATTTTCTCTGAAATCATTTTTCTAGCTTCCTTTGGCATCACCTAATAAAGCAGAACTCCCCAAAACTGGACATTGTATTGGAATGCTAATTCTATGGCTTTCTGTCTTGTGTGCTAACATCACAAACATGTGGGGGAACTTAAATGAGATTGGAAAGTTGGCAACCTCGTTAGTGTATTAAGTGTTATACGACCCCCTCTCTTTCCTCTCCTCCCTTAACCAGACTTAAAAAGAGAGCCTGAGTCCTTTGATATGAGCCTTTCTTTCAGTATTTGTCCAGACAGTTTCCTCCAAATTTCAAAAATTTTTATTTTGAAAGAATGAGAGAAATAAGACAGAGAATTATCAATTACCAAGAACAATGACACTGAAGAAAATACAATAATAAGTACTCTCCCCACACACACCCCCCACCCCTTTCCCCATCCCTGGCACAATAATATTAAAACCATCAAAGCACATCTAACAAGGAGAAATAGCAGTATGTAATGAAGAAAGCAAATTTTCATACTGCTCAATCCAACTAACCCATATCAAATGTCCTTCCCCCAGCTAAACTCCACCCACCAGAATGATAAAGAAGTGTACAGGAGACAATCCTGGGCGATGACTTGGAACTCTGCTTACACTAGCAAAATTTAGTGAAGAATCAATAGGAGTAGTGAATCTGTTTGGCAAGGAGACACTAGATACAGCTTGTCAAATTTCAGATGATTTCAGAGAACAGCTAGAGTTTGAGAGTCACAGACTTCTAACAGGACTGATCCCTGCTCCCTCAACTGCAACTGTGGAGCAGCTGCCAAATCCTGGTTAATTGCAGAGAATAGTGGAAGTGAGGCAGCTTTGGGCTTAAAAAAATCTGAAAAAGATATCTGGTAACAAGTTTACTATTTCAGTTTCAAACTGTGAGTAAAGGGGCTTAGTAGATGGGACTCGGACAAAGGCAAGGTGAAACTTCCTATTTTATCACTTAAAGAATTAAACTATCTGTTGACTGCATATACCCGTTGTTTTAATTAAACTCAATATGGAGTATTTAAAATTTAAACAACTGTTAGGGTAGGGGCTAATTAATTTTACATATAACTCAGTGTCTCAAATTGAAATGAATTTTTTTCCCAAAGTGGTGAGTTTAAGTTTTCAGCTTAATCTATTGAGGAATTCCTCCACCATGGGAATATGTTACTTGTTTTATGCCAGAAGTAAGTAGGATTCTCTTTATGGGAGGTTTTTTATTTTATTCTGCCTTTGCTGGAATCAATCTATAAAGGGAAGGATACTTGTGCAGGATTAGTTTAAGATCAGAGCCTTCTCTGCACATGTGTGAGTGTACACACACACACGTACTCACACACACAGTAGTTAAATACATTTTCCCACACATAATCTCACAGTCACATGCTTGCTGGAGTCCATCTCACAATTACACTTCAATAGTAGCTGTATACATGTACATGCAGCAAGATGTGAGAATTGCCCCAGAGTGATTAAAGGTGGCACACAAATGTCAATGTGGGGAGGTCATTTTAGGGTATAGATGTACACAAGCCAATAGGGTCATTATCTTGCAGATTATATTTTTCCCTTTCCCCAAGATAAATAAATCAAATGAAAAACACACACTGACATGGAAGTAACTGCCTGGAAGGTCCACTGTTTGCACTTGCACTTTCCTATGAAACCTTCACTTTGCCTTGAGGGGCCTTCTCATATAAGGAAGGTTGCTCCTCGGCACTTGCGGGCAAGGGCTTCTTCTCAGAAGACCGGTCTTCAGGCTTGCGGGCAATCAGCAGGCGGCAGGTGAGCAGGATTCCAAACACCAGAGCATGGGCGTAGCGTTTGAGAGGATCACCAACCAGCTGGTGGAAAAAGAGCACAGCCAACACCAGCAAGAGCAGGAAGAAGTTGGCCACATCTTTAGGACGCCCAGGCACAAGGGTCATGACGATGCCGCAGGCCACCTCAAGGGCACCAATGCTTTTTCGGAGCAGAATGGAATTGATCCCCATTTTCTTCAGCAGAGGGAGGGCTCGGACATAGCTCTTGTAAGCACGTTTCTAGAGTGGGAATATCATAAGGAAATCACTGCATTAACCATGATTTTAACATTAGAATGGAGAAAACACAAGCAGGGTCCTCCTTCCCTACCATTCCCCTTCCAACCAGCCAAGAGTGTCCCACTTTTCACTTTGTCCCCTAAATAAAAGCTGTAATTAAGATAAGAAAAAAGCAATCTGCTGGGATCCCTGTGAGTTAAACCTTAGTAGTAGCACTGCTATGGTCTGAATATTTGTGTCCCCCGCCTAAAAAATTCATATACTGAAATCCTAGCCCCCAAGGTGATGGTATTAGCAGGTGGGGCCTTTGGGAGGTGATCAGGTCATGAGGGTGGAGCCTTCATAAATGGGATTAGTGCCTTTATAAAAATGGCCCCAGAGAGCTGTCTTTAGAAGGTACCATCTATGAACCAGAAAGTGGGCCCTCACTAGAAACTAAACTGCTAGTGCCTTGATTTTGGACTTCCCACCTTCCAGAACTGTAAGAAATAAATTTCTGTTGTTTAGAAGCCACCCAGTATTTTGTGATAGCAGTCTGAATGGACTAAGCACCAAAAGTAGTAAGGCAGAGAATTTGGCTTTATAGTTTAATAAGCTTCTGACTATAAATCATAAATAACATTAAGAATTTTTTTTTTTGAGACAGAGTCTCACTCTGTTGCCCAGGCTAGAGTGCTGTGGCATTAGCCTAGCTCACAGCAACCTCAAACTCCTGGGCTCAAGCAATCCTTCTGCCTCAGCCTCCCGAGTAGCTGGGACTACAGGCATGCACCACCATGCCCAGCTATTTTCTATGTATATTTTTAGTTGTCTGGCTAATTTCTTTCTATTTTTAGTAGAGACGGTGGTCTCGCTCTTGCTCAGGCTGGTCTCGAACTCCTGAGCTCAAACGATCCACCCGCCTCGGCCTCTGAGAGTGCTGGGATTACAGGAGGGAGCCACCGTGCCCGGCCAAGAATTTTTAAAGAATTCATTGGGCCCTTAAAAACTGGTACATGTTAGCCAGAACCATATTTTCTAGTGTCTGTCTTGTCCAAACCCAGATGCATATGAATACCCAGCAAAGTGAAACAAGGCAAGGCGCAGTATGGTAAAGCCTCACTTTTGGACTTGCCTAATTTGAAATCCATGATATTTCAGAAAAGAACTGAGCTGGAGCTTATATTTATGCAATCTATAAAAATAAATATGTTTGCTGATCAAACAGAAAAATAAAAATGTATGCAAATATAAATACCTTATATATCTTTAAAATGTAATATGACACAACCATTCTCTCATTCATTGGTTCATTAAGATAAATCCTCAGACCTTTATAATATCCTGATTTGGTTAGCCTAGTTCATTAATTTTAATTCAACAAATATTTATTGAACACTTACTATGCATTATGCATTGGAGAGACAGAGATGAATAAGACAGGGTCAAAAGCTCTTGGTCTACTGGGGGAAACAGATACGTAAACAATATTATAAAGCAGCACACTTAATGGCATATAATAGAGGTCTTATACAAGATCTAACAGTAGCCCAAAGGTAAACATCACAGGACAGAGGAAGGAATCACTATATATATTACAAAGTAATAGAATTATATTGACCTGACAGTAATAGAGCATTCATATTTTTTGCTATTCACATTGGCCTGATCCTCATTTTGGAGTAAATTGCTAATATTTTATCAAGTGTTTCATATTGGGTTGACCCACTGCTTTGTTTTCATTAAGTATCCATTCATTTATTCAATATTTCTTATGTGCCTCCTTGGGCTAGGCACTATACTAGGTACTCTGGATATAGATATCAATCATTCAAAGGCCCTGTCGTCCCAAAACTTGAAGTTTATAAGGGGAAGAACAGATATGTAAATGAGTGAGTGCAATAAAGTGTTATGAGTGATGGATAAAATTATGTAGCAGGTACAATAGTAGCCCACCAGAGGGAGTGGTCAAATCTCTCTAGATGGTGATAGAAAATTGGGAGTGGAATCTTAAAAGAAGAGCAGGTATTCATAAAATGAATAAGGGAAGGGCATTGCAGGCAGAGGAAGCTGGATAAGTAAAGACCCTAAAGCACAAAACAGATGAGTGTGCTGGAAATACTGTCTCAGTTCAGCATAGGTTGAGGGAAGGGAGGAAGAGAGGTGAGACATGAAACAGGAAAGACAGATCTGAATCAGCCTGTGGAGAACTAGATCTGTTGTATTATCGAGCTGGACTTTGTCCTATAAGCCAGAAGGAGCAACATAATCAATTTGCTTTTAAGGGAGGTCCCTGTGGAAATAGTGTGGAGGATGGATCGGGGAGAAATGCCTGGAAGCAAGGAGATCAGTAGGAGACCTGGACTAGCTGAATGACAGTGAAAATGAAGGGAAAGGAGCAGAGTCGAGGATAATGTGAAAGCAAAAATCAACAGAACTTTGTGTCTTATCGGATATGGACACTGCAGGAAAGGGAAGAGTGAAGAAAGATTCTCAGGTCTCTGGCTTGGGTGCCTGGACAGACAGGTGTTACCATCCTCCAAGTATGGGTCTATATCAGGAGGTACGGGTTGGGGGGGTGGGGATAGGAATCAGGAAGGAATGAGGAACTCAATTTGAGGGCTTTTAAGTTGAAGTATCTCTAAGATATCCACATGGAGATGACTGGTAGGCAGCTCAGTAAGAGAAGTCTGAGCTAAAAGGTAGAGAATGGATGGATAGTCATCAGTACATATGATGGGAAAAAATGTATGACAGTTAAGAAATGGGAAGAGAAAGAGAGTCTACAAAGCAGATAGAAGAAAGTATGATCAGAAAAGCAAGAGGAAAACCAGGAGAGATGGGGACACCAAGAGGAGTTTTTAGAAGAACAGTCAAAAGTGCCAAATGCAAGACAAGAATCAGGCAGAGACCGGGCACGGTGGCTCACGCCTGTAATCCTAGCACTCTGGGAGGCCAAGGGGGTGGATCGTTTGAGCTCAGGAGTTCGAGACCAGCCTGAGCAAGAGTGAGACCCCCCCCCCCGCCCCGTCTCTACTAAAAATAGAAAGAAATTACTTGGACAGCTAAAAATATATAGAAAAATTAGCCGGGCATGGTGGCGCATGCCTGTAGCCCCAGCTACTCGGGAGGCTGAGGCAGGAGGATCACTTGAGCCCAGGGGTTCGAGGTTGCTGTGAGCTAGGCTGATGCCATGGCACTCTAGCCCAGGCAACAGAGTGAGACTCTGTCTCAAAAAAAAAAAAAAAAAAACGAAAAGAAAGAATCAGGCAGAAAGCCAACTTGACCTCTCAGAAGCAACTGGCACTTAAAATAGTGTTCACACACTCTAGGTTAGGAACAATGTTAAGTCATTTCTTTCACATCTGGACAAGTGAATGCACCTTTATTTCACGGATTAATTATCATAAGTGGCACAAGATAATCCTCTATGAGGACTGTTGAAAGACTAATGATTTAGTGAAATAAAACATGGGTTTGGATCCAAATAAACTTGGCGTCAAATCCCAGCTCTGCCTGTTTCTAGTTGGGTGTTCATGAGCAAATTATTTGACCTCTCTGAACCTCATTTTCCTGAGCAGGGCCTGGACTAAGGTGAAGTGAGGTTACTTGCCTTGGGTGGAAAATTTAAAAAGGTACCACAAACATTCATTAATCAAAGTAAATAATACCCATGATAAACAAAATATCAAAATGTTAAATAAAGGCAGGCTCCGACTCTACACTCACACGACCCTCACTCACCTCTCCTTAACCCTCACCCTGTCAGAGACTTGTCATTATTTAAAATTTCGCCTCATCCTAGTCCCTACCCTGTTCCTGAGCATATAAGGAAATGCAAAATGTTAGTCATTCTTCTTCCCTCTCTCGAGGTAGGTTAAATCAGGGATTTTTCAGACAGAAATTAGAAAAGAGGTTGGACAGAATAAAGCCCTGGACTGAAGGGAGCCAGATTTGTGTGGAGCAGAGCTGAGCTGAGGGTTAAGGCACCTGGTGGTGGTGAGAAGCCTGCCCCTTTCTTTTCGCTATTAAATGAAATACATACCACCTGCCTACCCCCTCTGCCTTTGCACTCTGATGCTGGTAGCTGGGAAAACTTAGGGAAAGAAATCTAGACCCGGGAGGCTTCCTTGACACTTTTAGTAGGGGTCATTTCTAATTAGCAGCACATAGTTTCTCAAGAGGCAATTCCTAAATCCTAAGTGTAAGCTTCTGTTGTGATGAACACAGGAGGCAAGGTGAGTTTCTTACAGTCGGAGCCAAGACTTCCAGATGCTGGCTGAGTGACTTCTGAAAGAGCTCCTTTTTTGGCTAATCACCCATCATTCAAGAATAGATTCTTATCTATACTATAGTGGAAGCTGTAGCCTAGGGCCAAATTCCAGGTCTTTAAATCAAGTTCCTACAACTTCAGTGATTTTTTTCCTCTCCATTTGGTGTAATTGCATATTACTTTTTCAGTTGTTTAGCAAACCTCTTAAACTGCAGCTGTGGATATTTTTATGCAGCTGTTGCCTCTTTCTTTCCTCCTTTTCTCAAGAGGAAACTGCATGTGGATAAGCCATTTTATCAAATCTTTAGTTCAAAGCTGAGTAGGTACAGATAGGATTTATTCTCCAGGACTCCAGACAGGGAATGTTTAGTTTATTACAGATGGGACTAAACTTGGATGGGTCTTGACATTATAGGAAGCCATTTATCTTTCTCCTGTGGAGTAGGATAGAGACATCAAAAGAGTTCTATTATTGCCAGCTTCCTCATTATGCTTGTTCCAGGCCACCTCAAGTTTAACAATAGAAGGGTCACATGTCTTGAGTCTATAGTAACTAGGTCTCTAAAGACTTTAATTGTACTGATAGTAAGAATAGAGTTCACGGATTCGCTTTCCCAAAAGGCTCTTGCAATTCACTTTGTTAGGTCTGTTTTCTTTCCATTGCAATGACCCAGACGCTGAAACCATAGTTTCCTTATAGGGAAAGGAAGCAGGAAAGAGAAGGGTTTAGTCAAATGTTTCAAATCCCTTCGGTCAAAGGCAATTATCCAGCAATATCCTTGGACCGGATTCTTAAGTCAAATTCCAATTTCAGTTTTGCCCCTAAATTGCTTGGAGAAAATTATTAAGTATTTTATTACCTTAGTTTCCCATTTTGTAAATTAAATGAGTATTTTAGAAATTTAGTCAAAGAATCAAAGTGTCATAGCATTAACTGAGGGCCACACACACATTTTATCACTAATGAACCATACAATTAGAAGTCCATATATTTGAAGTCACAGTAATTATTTTAATGATAATACCAATGAATCAAGCAGGTCCATTCTTGTGGTATGAGGACATATGATTCAGGCATGAGTCAAAAAGCATATGGAGCCTTTCTTTGTCATACCTTTTTTTTTCCTTTTTGTCACTTATTCTTCAAAACATCCCAGGGTCCATAATCCCATATTAATTACATTAAACTTGAACAGCTCAAAACTATCAAATAATATTCATCTTTGATTAGAATTGATAACCGACCCAAGCCAGCTAACAGGACAAAATGGGAACAGAGGGCAAGTGGTTTGGTCCACTTTAAGTTCACTTACGCCCACTAGGTAATAGAAAAAAAATTGGTTAATATACTGTATAATTCCATTTACATAAAGTTCAAAATCAGGTAAAACTAACTTATGTTGTTAGAAGTCAGGATAGTAATTACCCTTGGAGAGAGTAGTGACTGGAAGGGGCCATGAGGGAGGTTTCTGGGGTGCTGGTCATGTGCTGTTTCTTGATATGGGTGCTAGTTACATGAGAGTATTATAAAAATTCCTTGAGCTGTACACATACGCGCATGTTTCAATATATATGTTAAACTTCAATCAAATGTATAGGGGAAAACTATATGAAAGCAGAAGAAAGAACTGACAAAAATATATTTTGGCTAAAAATCTCAGCCTGGTTGCTATCTTAAACCATAAAGCCTACATAAGTGCTGCAAAATTTACTGACTCATGTATGATTTCTTTGAATCTCTGTAGGAAATAAAGCCACATGTGAATTATACATCATTGTTTAAATGCAATAAAAAGTCCTTATGTTTAATTGCCAAATATCCATATGAATGATAAATATCTTTTAGGTAATTCTACTTCCCACTGTCATATAATGTCCATCAAAAGAAGAAGCTGGCAAGCCTGGTCCTACTAACCAGGACTGCATCTTAAGGCAGAAAAGTCTGACTCCTACTGCAAGTCAAAGATCACTCTGAAACTCAGCCGTTGGCCATATTGGGAAGCTACAAGCTCCCCGACTTAAGCTTCAAACCTGTAGTAGTAGCTTAGCTTGTGATGGCAGGCTGTGTGAACAAAGCAGTCACTTCACATCTCAGGGTCTCAGTTTCCTCTCTAAGGGAACAAACATACTGTACCACCTCAAAGAGCAGTCTACTACAGTCTCGAATTCCTGGCCTCAGGCTATCCTCCCATCTCAGCCTCCCAAAGTGTTGGGATTACAGGCGTGAGCCACTGCCTGGCCCTCAAAGAGCAATTTAAGCATCAGTGAATTATTATTAATATCTCAATTCCTAATTGGAAAACAATTAATGGCAGTGATTGGAAGCTTAAAAGATTACCTATGTACATTAAATAAACTACCCAAACATGTTGGAAGTGTTTTCTCAGGTTTATACAAACAAGAGAGCATTTAACTACAGATAAGCAAATCGATCAAATTAACAAACCTTCACTATAGGGGGATGCAAGGAATCAGTGACTTGCCCATCTTCCTCCTGGCCAAAATCACTTGGATTTATTGTGATAGGATTTTGATGTTTTCTTACCTTTCTTTATGTGGCCTCCTGTGTTTACAGGATGAAATCACTACTACAAAAACTAAATACCACATTTAAAGCAACTCAACATTCTTATGTTCCTAGGACATATGCTTACCAGGAAACTGCTTACCAGCACTTGTAAGTGCTGTCTCCCAATTTCAAGTGAACTGATGAAGGCATTTAGTCAAAGGAGTGGCCAGTCATGTTGAATTCACGTGGGATTTAGAGTACTCTATAATGATACTTGCTAAATCTGGAGGAGTATGGGACAACACACGCCAAATGGGCTATTCAGAAATGCATCTGGAAGTTCTGCATGGGATCCACTGTGCATTACAAAGCAGCAAGTGTGGATTTTTCAATATTAGCTGATTGCAAAAAGATCTGTTCACCAGAGTGCTTGAAAATAGCATCTTTGTTCTTTTAAATGCTTGATTTCGATCCCTTAAACTGGCCATTCAAATTAGTTAGGAAACCACTGCGTAAAATATAATTACTTACCATAATCACCCAGAGCATTTCTTGAACACCTACTATAGCAAACACTGTACCAGATACTTTTGCATGTAATCTCAGTCAATATTTACAACCTTCTTAGGTTTCTGATCCTCATTTTATGAATAAAGAAACCCCAAGAGTACCAGGACCTAAACCCAAGCCTTTATTAACTCCAAAGCCTGCACTCTTTTCACTAACCTTTCCTGGCTTCTCCAGTAGAGACAGGAGAAAAGCTCATAGTTATTTGTCTGGTTTTTAGCAGTGATTCTCCATGGAAGGGCTAACACCTAAGCATAACACCAGTGGTTTTAGACAAGAAAAAATACAGTTGGCAGAAAAGCAAAAAAAAAAGGAACAATTTTTAAAAATCTAAATTTGAAAAATTGGTTTTGAAGTAAAACAAACCCCAAAACATGGATTGGGCAGTTAAATTGGTACAAAAAAGAGGGAAGAATGTGTCAGATATTTTCAAGAATCAGTTACAGGTTCTGGCATCCATAAAAACCCAACGGTTTTAACCATTAATGACCCCTCTACTGGGATTATTGAGTCATGGGCTTGGTTTCTAATCTCTGCTCCAACAACAGCTTACCCTACCAGCCTTGGATACATCATTAAACTTACTCTGCTTCAGTTTATCCATCAGTAAAATAAGAATAACTAATAAGATAAATCTACCTCACAGAGATGCTTTAAAGAACAAATAATCTTAAAACAATAACAACACCACCACTTTGAGATCCTATAAGAAATGCCACTGTAGTCAATATATAACTAAACCCATCAATGCAGAGGAATCACTCCTAAATGGAAAACAGAAAATTCTAGATAATCATCCTAGCCGATGTAGAGTTGGGGTTCTGAGGGACTGTAGTCCCCTTCTAAGAAGCAAGAAATGGCTCCTGAACTGCATAATCGAGAGCCAACCAGAGAAATCTGAAGGGTAGTGACCAGCCAAGGCAATGCTACAATGACTCGTTCATTCACCCATCCATCCCACAAATATATATTGAGCATCTTCTTTGTGCTAGAACTGAATTTCCTCCCCTTTCCTATGGGTTCAAGAATAAAGTTGGGCCAAGACTAGGCACTATGCAGTAGGCTCTATGCTAGAGAGCCATCTCTAGTCTATGGCCTGATGCTCAATGCAGGCGGGGACCCTGGAAAAGGGCAGTCTGAAAATCTTCTTCAAGCTTCAAACTACTGTGATGTCTCCTTCCTAGTAATAGTCTTTCCATTCCCTACAGATGCCCCTGAGCACAGAAGCACAGAAGTGTGCACACACACATACACACACAATGGTTCTATACTGCTGTATTAGATTATACCTATTTAATATGTTCATATGTATGATATGAAATCTTCGTATTTGTTTCTTCTGCCTTTCATTAGGCTGCAATAGACAGCTCCATTCCCTAGGAAGAAACCTACTGTAAACCCATTTGTGGCTGGTCCTCCTCATGAGCTCCTGCTAAGCTGGTAGGAAGCTTCCCGGTGACTCCATCTTAGTTGCAGAGCCTAACACTGTAGGGTGCAGCTTGGGGGTCCTCTAAAGCAGCTGACCAGGGTCTGGAGGGCAGGGGGCATACTGAAGATGGGTACTATGTGCCTAAGGCAAGGGAAAGCTTACAAATGCCTACAGTGCACACACACAAATATTTAAATACATGTACATATAAAAAGTAAAGCAAGAGCATATTTATTTATTTATACTCTAACACCAAACTACTACTGCCAAGGCAAAAATATAGTGGCATTTCCCCTCCACCCTGTCTTTCTGCTCCAAGCTCTTTAAACCCTTTGGTGGCTTCTGCTACCCCACCCCGCCCCTTCCCTCCCCAAGGCAGGCTGCCTTGGATACTCATTTTGACCTGATTTCAATTCCATCTGGTCAAACGTGCTGGGAGGAGGGGTGGGGAGAAGGAGAAGCATATTAGGATTTGCCACTGGGGCCAGACCTAAGCCCTTGAGTCCCAGCCACCCTCCCCCATCCCAGGGTGATCCTGTGGTAAGGAAGAAACGGAAAGCTCCAGCTCAAACCCCAAGACAGAAGCCAGAGCTGCCTGCAAACATTTTCTGAGCGTCCACAATTTGCCAGTCTCCATCCATTTGCAGCTCACGTTGAGGGGCCCTGGAAAGCTCTGCAGTGGCTTCAGGAGAGCTATTAATTCCTTTCAATATGTGAAGCTATTCCTCTCTGCCTCAGCCCTAACAGGGAGTCAGTCCCTTTTGCCTCTTTTCTTTCTCCCCTTCTTTTCCTCCCCTAAGCTCCTTTCCTTCTTGACCTTGAGAGCCCAGTAATGTGCTCCCTCCCATTACTGGCAGTCAGGCAAAGGCTTCGAGAGGCAAGGTCCCTTCAGCTGGGGTGGGGAAACGAAGAGGCAAGTGACAGGGGGAGAGGCCGGAGACTGAAAGTGCTGGAAACATCCCTTGCCATCTTCTGGTATTCCACAGCATAAGAGCAAGTCCTCATCACGCCCAACTGGGGAAAGCAGCCCAGCCCCCAGGTTGCAGAGGAGATGTTTTGGCCAGTCACCTTTGGTGACTCCAACTCTGCAGAGGGGAAAACCTGCAGAGGGCCTGGCCCTGGGCATCCACAGGAAGCAATGTGAGGATTATGAACTGTTTTGCAGGAGAGAAAAGGCAGACTTTAAAGATTTTGTAGATTAGCCTATACACAAAACAAAATAAAACAAAACATCCAGTTCTCCCATGAAAGAAGAGGAAGAAGCAGGAGCTCAGTGACCTTTATTTGGGCCAAGACTGCTTTGTCTCAAGAAGCCAGATACATATCCAGGCAGCTAGAGGAATACTATCAGCTCTCTGCCTGGGGTGAGGAATACCTAGCCAGCCCGCACGAATTGCTTGTTTTAGTAGCCCATTCTCCCCAGCTCTTTCCCTCTTTCAAACCCTTTGTTCTGCCCTAAAATAAATAAACTCTCCAGCTTGCTAAACTCTTAGCTCCAAGGGAAAGAATCAGACTTGCAGACTGGTTGCCCAGACTTTGGGCGTGTGCTGGAAGGAGGGAAGGAAGGGCTCCTGCCAATGACAGGTGCTATGCCGGTCTCAGCCTTATGGTTTACCTGGGGTGAGGGGTACTCGCTGGGCAACCCCTCCCCCAACTGGCATTCCGTAGCTCCAGAACAGCATAGCCCACAAATGAAAGCGCTCTTGCCCAGCTGCTCCTTCCGAGCTGCAAAGTTGTTGGGGAGAAGGGAGGGTGCGGGGTGGGGTTAGGGGTTAAGGGGATGGGACCGGAGATAGAGAAGGAAAGAAGGGGAGAGGTGCTCACAGTCCCATGGGGGTGCGCTCCTCATCACCCGTTTGCTTCACTTACCATCTCACTGTAGGCATCCTTGCTGAGCCTGGGGGTCAACTTGATGGTCCCCATGAAAACAAAGAAGAGTCCCAGGGCCACTGAGAGGGCCACGATAGTTACGGTTCTGGGAGATGCCATGGAGTCACCAAGGCAGGTCCCAACTAATCCTTCTGCTTTGCGCACCCGGTCTGTCTAAGGCGCAAGCAATTAGCACTGGGAGAGCTGGAGGGACGCTGCGGAGGCAGCAGGCAGCTAGAATGACAAAGGGAGAGGAGGGAGCTCGAGAGAAAAATTGAGAGATCGAGATTCAACCACTCTCACTACAACAATCGCTGGGTCCTAATGCCCTACGCTTGCTCCTCACAGGCCAAAAAGACAGTCTCGAAGTTAAAGGAAGCCCTCAACTGAGGCGGAAACTTCAAATCTTAAATGGGGAGAAGGTAGGTTGTGCTTTGAGTTCAGTCACCGAGCGGCCCCTGGAATGAGGAATTAGTTAGGACGGCCTTTCTATCACTTCCCACCGGGTGCCTTTTCATCTCCCCATCCCATCTGTCGTTCTTCAGTTATTCACTCCCTTTTTCTCACCTCTCCTTTTCTGGCCCCCTTTCCTTTCCTTCAATCAAAACGTTAGTTCTCAGAGAGTTGTTGGTTTCTGAAGTTGACAGTGTCTCAAGGACAAAATTGCAAAGTTGTCAGACTTGATCGTTGCTCAAGAAGGTTTATTTTCCTCTTCCTCAAAAATTTTAACGGCTCCCATACCCAGTGGTTAACTCTAGAGTTTTAAATTTGGCATTCAAGGCGCTTCAAATGTTGACCACTATCTCTCTCTGGAGATTTAACTTTCAATAGCTCCCACTGCTAGGTGCCGCCCCTATCTATCTACTCATGGCCCCATACAACCTGAGCCTTCCCACCTCTCCTACCTTTGATCCCCCCCATCGCTCTTTGTTAGAATTCAACCTTTTCTTCAATGTTATCTCCTCCATAAAGCCTTTTCTGGTCCATTCGCAGCTGGATATGATTTCTCCCTCCTCCAATTTTCTATAGCAATAACCAATATTTTTGTTGACTGTTTACTTGGTGCTAGACATTTGCATTAACTTATTCAATCTTTTTTTCAGCAGTAGTTTTGTTTTATTGAATGTGTCACTTAATTGTTAAAGAAACATTCTGGACTACGTATTAGTCCCCATGTTATGGATGGAAACATTGAGGCCCAGGGAAGTTAAGTAACTTGCCAAAGAGTATACAGCTAGTAAGTGGAGAGCCAGGATTCAAACCTAGGCAGTCATTTCTAGAGTCCAGGCTCTTAACCATTGCTCTGCTGCCTCTCCTATAATATTTTGTACAATTAGTATGGCACTCACCTAAAATTGCTTAGCACTGTAAATTTGCACCTGTGTGCACACACTGCCAGACCCAGAAGCTCCAGGCTTTGAATTCCGGATCTGCCACTAACTGTGTGAACCTGGATAAGTCACTTAACTTAGCCACGCCTCCATTTCCACTTTTATAAAATGTGCATGAAAATTCTGCCTCAAAGGTTTGTTGTAAGAATTCCATGTAAGTAAGTTGTCGAACACAGTGTCTAGCATAACATCCACTCTACAATTAGATCATAAGCATTTAAAAGGCAGGAACCACTTCCATATATCCCCCAGAGCACCTAGAACAATGGCTTTTGTGCACCAGATCCTAATAAATCTTTGTTGGGGGAAAAATTGATGAATTTAAATGCAAATACTTATGGGAGTGGTAACACTAAGATTTAGCAATCATTTACATCTTATGATGAAAAATTTTCAGACTCTGGATTATGATACAACTGATAAATTACTGAGCACCTACAATGTGCATACAAGTGAATTTTGGCACTATAGGAACACACAGACAAATGCAGCATAGGCCCTGTTCCCAATGGGCTTGTTGTATATTAAACAGTAGGATTTATTAGAACTTTTTCTTATATACATAAAAACAAAAACTGGAAAGAATATACAAAATGAAATGTTTATCTTTTTAATTTGTTTTCCAAATGTTCTACTTTGAATATGGCAGTAAAATGAGCACTTAGAGAAGCCTATTCATATAGTTAAGCAACTGATCTTTAAAGATATATGTAAGACATTTTTCCTTTTAAATTACGCAATAATGGGAATAATGCATATGGAAAAATAACTCACGATCTCACCATGAAGAGATAAACATTGTTAATATTTTTAATGATCAATATTTCAATTGACCTTTTTCTTAAATGCTTGTCTATGAATGAAATATGTTTTTTGTGGGGGGGGCAATTGTTTCTTTTTTTTTTTTTTTTTTTTTTTTTTTTAACGAGCCAAGTTCTCACTCTGTTGCTCAGGCTGGTGTGCAGTGGCACGATCATAGCTCACTGTAACCTGAAACTCCCGGGCTCAAGCAATACTCCTTCCTCAGCCTTGGGAGTAGCTGGAATTATAGGTGCATACCACCAGGTCCAGCTAATTTTGAAAATTTTTTTGTAGAGACAGGGTCTCACTATGTTACCCAGGCTGGTCTCAAACTCCTGGCCTCAAGTGATCCTACTGCCTTGGCCTCCCAAAGTGCTGGATTACAGGCATGAGTCACCATGCCCAGCCTAAACAAAATGTATATAAATTAATAAGTTAGGTTTTCAAAATTTGATGCTACTAGTCAGTTTTATATCTTTTTTATTGTTAGTGTTTTCCCTCACATTAGAGTGTCTTCAAAAATCATTTTTAATGATTATAGAATACTTTAGCATCATTTGAATATGCTATAATTCTCATTCATTATCCTATTGCTAGATAATGATGTTGTTACCATGAATTTTACTTCTACAAATAAAGATGTGATGTACATCCTTATATACAAATTTTTCTCTGAATGCCTGATTTTTTCCTTAGGATAAGTTCCTAGAAGTTGAATGGGTCAAAATTATAAACTTTTCATACATACATACACATATACACACACACACACACACACACACACATATATATATAT
>NW_012148730.1:988058-1063749 GCF_000956105.1 Propithecus coquereli
ATATATATATATTTTTAGTTGTCCAGATCATTTCTTTCTATTTTTTAGTAGAGACGGGGGTCTCACTCTTGCTCAGGCTAGTCTGGAACTCCTGACCTTGAGCGATCCACCTGCCTCAGCCTCCCACAGTGCTAGGATTACAGGCGTGAGCCACTGCGCCCGGCCGAGCCTATGTATTTTTGAAGACTTATTCCTAGGGATTTCATGCTATTTTTTGGTCATCATGAATCATTTTCCCCCCCATTATATCTTCTAACTGGTTGTTGCTGGCGCACAGGAAAACTATTGATTGCTCTTCAGCCACTTTGCTGGACTCTTTTTTGAACTCTCTTGTTAAATTTATGAGTGTTTCAATTGATTCCCTTGGGTGTTTTCTGGATAGACAAACAAATCAACTGAAAATAATGGCAATTTCTGTCTCCCTTCCAATAGTTATACTTCATTTCTTTTTCACATCGTACTGTATCAGCTACAGGCCAGCTTTTAACATTTGCCTGTCCTGGGGCAAGAGTACAAAATGCAGGCCTACTTAGCACAAGTCAGGGAATCATGAATTGGAACACAAAGAGAAACAAGAAAGCCCATGCTTGTTACTATTGGGAAACAATCATTGTTATGGAAGAATCTATTACTATTGAGAGAGAAAGGATTTGACAAGCTAATTTGTCTTTTCTCTTACTAAGCACTTCTGCTACTCAGATTCTCCCTGTACTCTCAAGCAGTGTCTGACATCAGCAACAGCATAACTCACAAACCTTGATAGCATTTGGATGCATTTGCCTTTTGTTTCAAGTGCATAGAGCAAGAGATAGGAAGTATTCCCCTTAAGTTTGAATGATGTTAATCATGAGAGCAGAGATTTAGGGTTATGTTTTATGCTGTGCCAACAGTGAGCACTGGATACCGAGTGACACAAGAACTCATGTCTTCTTTAATAAATTTGAGTATTTGTAATATGAGGTATCCTGTAAAGCATGAGCCCCAGGGCAGTAGCCCCTCTTGCTCATATCTAAGGATAATACTGGTTATTCAGAACACCATGAAGTACTTGCAAATGCCAGCAACCTAGCTTTGTCCGTTACTCTGGTGAGAATGCTTTTAGTTAGTTGAGCACTATCAATTATTGAAAGCTTACCATGTGTTAAGTTTCATTGTAAGTGTTTTACATACATAATCTCATTCGTTCCTGACAGCAACACCCCAAAGTAGGAACTATTATTATTAGCCTGTTTTGATTATGTAACTTGCTCAAAGTTACATACCTATATGTTTCTGAGTTGAGATTTGAAACCCAGGTTGGTCTGAAACCAAAAGCCCATTTTATTAACCACCACATTTTTACTAACTTCCATTTTCTCACTTATCATAATTTCAGCTATTGGTTTCAGATAGATTTTCTTTATCTTTATTTGGCTCTGCCCACAAAATAGAATACTGGGCTTTTTACTTTAACTTGAAACTGAGCTGAGATCCAATACATGATTCCTACAAAGAGGTAGCCCTCCTGTTGTCTGTTGTGGCCTAGGAAATTCTACTTGGTTCCATTTCATTCCTTTCATCCTAATGCTTGGATTCTTGACCCACACCTCCGATAGGGTCGCAGCCTCATTAATTGCTCTTTAAGTTGAAGGGGGATGCCTTAATTTTATCACTAGCTACCATCTAGGGAGTGATATCTCTGTGCTAGGCATTGTACAGTTACAGTGTATTACATACACCAGCACATTCGATCCTCGTGACAACCCATGAAACAAGTCCAGTGGGTTCTATTTTTATGCCAGTTTTTATAGATGGGAAAATTGAGGCTCAGAGAGGTTTGGCCATTGCCCAAATTTATCTTCTGTTAAGTAGTAGAGCCAGACATGGAGTCTGCACAACAGCAGAGCTTCTTTCCTTTTTTTATTATTTAAAAAAAAAATTGTTTTAGAGATGGGGCTGGGGTTTTCCCCGTGTTGCCCAGGCTGGCCTCAAATTCCTGGGCTCAAGAGATCCTCCTGCCTCAGCCTTCTGAGTGGCTAGGTCTACAGGTTTGCATCACTGAACCCAGCTAGAGCCTATTTTCTTGACCACTATTGGTTCTCAACCATGGCTAGCATTAGCATCACCTGGAAATTTGTTTTTAGTGCATATCTGGGGCCTGCCCACAGAGATTTTGATTTAATTGGTCTTGGGTGGGGTCCCCAACACTGGCATTTTAAAAAAGCTTCCCAAGAGATTCTAATGTGCAGCCACTCTAATGAACACTGCACTATGCTTCGTTGCCTAAAAACTCAGTGACCTCAGCTGTATCTCAGGGAAATACAAGGCATTGTATTTCCTTGGAAAAATGGTGGAAAAAACGAAGTGAAAACAGAAACAAGGAAGGTTATGGTAGTGTGAGTGTTATGTTCAATGTGTGCCTTTCTCTGTCTATGGTAGGCAATGTATGTTCTTTATAAGCTAGGTGTGAGCAACAGCTCTGAGGAGAGCTTGCGCAGTAATGGCATTTTCTTCAGCTTCACAAGATAGTGCTAATCAAGACCCTCCACAGGATCAGGCGGAATGTGTCAGTTATATCAAAACCTCAACTGACAGGTAGCTATACTTGGCAAATACTGCTTTTTGATTTTAACTCTTTGAGTTACTTCCAAATGAGAACTAAGACCACAGTATGCATGCACCAGCTTTTGGTAGCAGTCAAGACTAAGAAACTGAGCTAAACCCAGGGTGTGTCCAGCTCTTTAGAGAAATATTGTGTTCTATGAGCACAGCGTATATACTGTGTTATCCTTCAGAGTAGAGTCTAGCCGGTCATCTGTTTTTCCTGGAGAAACAGATCAGATCATCCCGCAGGATCCCTGAACATTGAGCCCTAAGGAGAGCGCAAGCCTTCTATTGTGTACAAGTTTCTTCTTAGGTTCATTACAGTGGTAGGTTCTTCTGTCTTTGACAGGGAGGCATTGGAGTACAAAGCAGAGGTCCTTTGAGCATTCTCTCTGATCCAGTAATATCAACGTCATTTGGGAACTTATTAGAAATACATATTCTCAGGCCTACTGAATCAGAAACTCTGGAGATGGGACCCAGCAATCTGCATATTTACAAGCCCTCCAAAGAATTCTGATGCACACCAAATTTTGAGAATCATTGGTTAAAAGATAAAAAGTGGAGACATAGGCATCAGATAACTGAATTTAGTTTGTGGCTTCACCACATGCTGTGTGACCTTAGACAAGTTATTTATGCCTCTCTAAGTCTCAGCTACCTCATCTGTAAAATAAAGGTACTGATATTCTCATCTGCAAATTGAGTACCCACATGGGCTAATGCACACAGAGCACTTAGCACAGTGTGAGACACAAAGTAAAGATTCAATAAATGCTGGGTACTCATTTCTATTATAAGTGCTGTTCTGGATAATCGCATTTCCAACAGGATTGGGTTTCTTTGGAAAAAGTCCTAATTATAAGTTCAGAAACCAAATAGCACAACAGGGGTGGGACAGAAAGTATTTCATCTACCAGTTTCTTTGCAGAATAATGGAACATAAAAGTGGAGAGGCACCTTAAAAGCAATTGCTTTTGAAAGAAATCCAGGTGCATATCATCAGGAAAAAAAGTAGAGATGAGTGTCTTTCTTAAGGGTTTGCCGAGGATGATAATTTGGAGAGAATGGAAATTATTAGCCTCTGGGGAGTTGTAGAATTTGTTCCCTTGGTGCTGAGCCCTAGTCATGAAGCCAAGGTTCATGGACTGATAGCATTCCAATGTGGAACAGGACATAGGATAGATATCCTATATTTGTCTATACCCAGCTCTGAGAAATGAGCCACCAGTATTGGAATGCTATTAACATTGAATTGCAAATTTCAACACTATAAAAAGCAAAGGGTTGGGACCTTATGCAGTGAAAGAATGAACATCAGCACCAGCCATGTAAATGTAAGGTAGTAAATATCTGTGTTACCGTAGAAACCAGAATTATAAAGGTAGCTAGGTAGTTCAGTGACAGTTTCCAGGGTAATTCCTCCCACATACAACATAAGAGCTTTTCTATAATGTTAACTCTTTCTCTACGTGCTCACTGGACCTTCATTCTATGTTCCACTATCTCCTCCCTCTCCCAAAAGAATCCTTCTCTGATTTCCCTATTTTTGTAAGTGGCAGTGCCATTCTCATAAGTACTATTATCAAAAACCCTTGATGTTTATCAGAAAACTGAAGGGCCCCCAAAGCAATGTGTATCTTCAAACTCAAGAGATACAGTTTAGGAAAAATTAGAAAAAATCAGGGAATGATAGACTCTTCAACTGACAAATTAAAAAAAAAAAAAAGGTTCACAGTGAATGAAAGTAGCCATCTGTGACTCTTTCCAGAAGCGACTTCTGGTAAATATAATTTGCAGATATATGCAGATGAAATTAAGATGCTTCCCAATATCTCACCTGGGAGCTACCAACCTAGAATGTAATTCATGTAAGATGAGTCGTTACCTTGGAAACTGTGACATGTAATGAGGATAGGAGGCAGGTAATATTGTAATGACAGAAGATTCTGATAACTAGTTAGAGATGGCGGAAAAAAGAACATTGGAGAGTCAGTGTTTATGTGGCATTGTTCAAGTAGCGGAAACACTGGTCTGGTAGACATGTTATAAATAACCCAAAGAACTCCCTTAAAACCATTCAGCTCCATTTGTTCAAATGACAAGTGACCTGGTTGGTCACTTGGTTTCTTGGGTACATTAATAGCTGATAGGTATGACCCTAAATAGTAGATAAGATTGTTTCTGTCACTAGAAACCATATTTCTCACTTGCATTTGGCTTGTAAGCCAGTCTGCTATAAAGCTGCTTAGTGCAAGTTAGTTCTTCAGAGTCTAATCACTTCCATCTGAACTGATAAAATCTAGTTCTCAGTTTTAAAGTCTCAACTATTGGGGGCATCACCGAGATTCATCAATTCACTTTTTTCTCTGATATTTTACTTTTTTATTATCAATGTAATGTGTGTTCGTTGTAGAAAAATTGGAAGTACAGAAATGGAAAAGAAGCCAACAAATGAATCATTCCCAAGCCCACTATCCAGAGGCAATCACTATAAACATTTGGCATATTTCCTTCTAGTTTTTATTCCAGCACAGTTTTTTACAAATTTAAGATCACACTGATTTGTTTGAGTTCTTCGTAGATTCTGGATATTAGCCCTTTATTGGCTGTATAGTTTGAAAATATTTTCTCCCATTCTGTAGGTTGTCTGTTTACTCTGTTGATTATTTCCTTTCCTGTGCAGAAGCTTTTAAATTTAATCAAGTGCCACTTATTTATTTTTGTTGTTGCTGTATTTGCCTGTGGGGTCTTAGTCATAAATTCTTTGCCTAAGCTGATGTCTAGAAGAGTTTTCCCTACATTTTCTTCTAGAATTTTTATGATTTCATGCCTTATCTCTAAGTCTTTTATCAATCTTGAATTATATTTTGTATATGGCAAGAGATAGGGGTCCTGTTTCATTAAACAAACAGCCCATTAAAAAGTGGGCAAAAGACATGAACAGAAGTTTTTCAAAAGAAGATAGACAAATGGCCAACAAAAATATGAAGAAATGCTCAACATCACTGATCATCAGGGAAATGCAAATGAAAACCACAATGAGATATCACATTACCCCTGTCAGAATGGCCATTATTCATTTATTTTTATTTTTTTTGAGACAGAGTCTCACTCTGTCACCTGGGCTAGAGTGCCATGGTGTCAGCCTAGCTCACAGCAACCTCAAACTCCTGGACTCAAGCAATCCTCCTGCCTTAGCCTCCTGAGTAGCTGGGACTACAAGTGCGTGCCACCATGCCTGGCTATTTTTTTTCTATTTTTAGTAGAGATGGGGTCTCGCTCTTGCTTAGACTGGTCTTGAACTCCTGACCTCAAGTGATCCTCCTGCCTCGGCCTCCCAGAGTGCTAGGATTACAGGCGTGAGCCACCGCACCCAGCCAGAATGGCCATTATTAAAAAGTCGAAACACAATAGACGCTGGCATGGATGCAGAGATAAAGAAATGCTTTACACACTGTTGGTGGAACTTCAAATTAGTACAACCTCTATGGAAAACAGTATGGGGATTCCTCAAAGAAATAAATGTAGACTTACCATTTAACCCGCCAGCAATCCCACTAGTGTGTATCTACCCAAAGGAAAAGAAGTCATTTTATCAAAAAGATACCTGCACTCAAATGTTTATTGCAGCACAATTCACAATGGCAAAGATGTGGAATAAACCTAAGTTCCCATCAATTTATGAGTGGATTAGAAAATGTGCTATATAGATACACCATGGAGTACCACTCAGCTATAAAAAGGAATTAAATATTGTCTTTTGCAGCAACTTGGATGGAACTGGAGACTGTTATCCTAAGCGAAGTATCTCAGGAATGGAAAAACAAGCACCACATGTACTCTCTAATAATTGGGAGCTAATTGATGGGCACAAATGGGCACAAAGAGATGTAAAGGTCAGTGGAAATCAAGAACAGGGGAGGGGAGGAAAGGAAGGGTAAAAACCTACCTAACAGGTACAATGAACACTATTCAGGTGATGGTCACACTAAAAGCCCTAACTTAAGCATTATGAAAGGTATCTATGTAACAAAAACGTTTGTACCTCCTTAATATTTTGAAAAAAAATCACACTGAATGCACAATTCTTTTTTTTTTTGTATTTGTTAATGGTTTATTTATCAAAAGAAACTATTTCTCAGCCCACATATTCATAGCTCAGGAACACAGGTGTCAGTGGAAACTTCTATGTAAATCAACCCAAAGAAATACTTTTATGTTCCAAAATCACTTTACACTCTGAAAGATGCCAGCCTTCCTCATCTCCTCAAAATCTTTCATAGAATCATATTTTCTGTAGAAATCTGCATATGCCTTCTTTCTTGGTTCAGCCACACCAAACTTATACAAAGCTGCAACCCCCAGGGATATGATGAATGCTCCAACAATATGAATCCGCAGACGCCTGGCCAGGAGGCCACGCATCTGAGGTTTCGGCAAAGAGCCGGAAGCCATGGTAGTTACTGTCCTTGATGGGTATGCCAACCTCAACGCGTCCTTCCTGGCTGATGGAGAAATGAACAGCCTGAATGCACAATTCTTTACCCCACCTTTTTCATTTAAGATTGCCATCTACATATATTTCTATGTCAATATAAACTTTGCAAAGACACGATTTTTTTAACTTCTTTTTATTTTATTTTATTTTAATTTTTATTTTTATAGAGACAGGGTCTCACTCTTGCTCAGGCTGGTCTCAAACTCCGGAACTCAAATGATCTGCCCACCTTGGCCTCCCAGAGTGCTAGGATTACAGGCGTGAGCCACCACGCCCGGCGGAAAAGACACAATTTTAAGTTAAATTTTTATTGAAGTGTAACAAATACACAGAAAAGTACATATATCAGAAGAATACAGCTTGATAAATCTCGATAAATTTTCACAAAGTGAACACACCTGTACAACCAGCACCCAGATGAAAAAATAGACTATTCTGAGCCCCCTCGTGCTGCTGACAATCACTACCCCTCACTCTAAAGGTAATGCTATCCTGACACCTAACACTATAGCATGAGTGTAATTTTTAGTGGCTCTGTTGTCATCTATAGATGAATCATATTTTATGTAACCATTCCCCACTTTCCTAATGTTGGATCTTGAAGATGCGTTTTTTTTTTTAACCATGAGAACCTTTGGGCATATATCTTTGTTCACACCTCTATTTCCTTAGAATAGGTTCCTAGAGGTGGAATTTCTGGGGCAAATGCTATGAAATTTTTAAAAGCTCTTGATTCTAATTGCTTTACAGGAAGGTTATATCAATTCACAATCCCACCGGCAGTGTATAAGAGTGTCTGCCTCACTGCCCGTGGTCTACTTTGACGAATATCAGTTCTTTTTTAATCTTCACCAATTTGACAGGTAAAATAATATCTAGTTGATATACTTTGCATGTTCTGTTACTACTAGTGAGGAAGAACAAAGTACTTTATTGAACAGTTATGTTTCTTTGTGAATTCTCCATGCTTTTGTCAAGGTCTTTATTGAGGTCATTGTGTTGTTCTTATAAGTTTATACAAGTTCTTTATACAATAAAGATAATGACCCTTTGCTATACTTGTATATATTTTCCGGTTGTTTATGATTTTATTTTGTTAATTATATTTTTGTCATATAGAAGCTCTTAAGTTTTATGTAGTAAAATCTACCTACTTGGTTTTTTTCTACTGCTTTTAAGTTTAGGAAGTCCTTCTCCATCCAAATTTCAGATGCATAATCATCTTTATTTAATTCTAGGGCTTTTATGGTTTCATTTTTTTGAGCTTCAACTAATTCGTCTGGAATTTCAGTTGGTGCGTGGTGGGGAGGCGGGGCTCAGATTTCAAAGGGCATCACCTGGTGCTTGTTACAAACCCAGATACTCCTGAACCCTACCTCCCTGAGATTTTGATTCAGTAGGTGCGGGGTGGGACTCAGGATTCTGCATCTGTTATAATTACCTCAGCTGATTATGTTGCAGATGTGCCCCTGACTATATTTTGAGAAACTTCTGCAGTATGCAGTATAGCCTGCTTTAGCACAGACACTTCTCACCTCCCATCTGAATGGCTGCAGCTGTCTCCCTCAGATTCCAGGTCACTGCACCCTAAAATTCATCCTATACACAGCTACTAGAGTTATGTTGCAGAAATATTGCATGAAAAAACCTCTTCATTAGCTTCCTCTTGTTACAGGAACTAGCTCAAACTCCTCATCCCAGCACTCCAGGTCCTTCGTTATCTCCCTGGACCTAGCTATCTAATCCGCCAGCTAGCTAATGACTTCACTGATCTTTCATCTAGCCAGGCCTGCCTCCTCATGGGCCTTGTACAAGTAGTGCTCATTCTTGTTTTCACACTGCAGCTCCTATCTCCTCTGATATTATTCATATCCTATGTATGCAACTCAGTCCTCGCATTCTCTTCCTTCCCTGACTACCAAGATACGGCTGCTTTCCTAGAATTGCCATAGCCCCTCTGGTGTATTCTTACACTGTGAGTCTTGTCTTCTCATCAAATCACAGTCTTCAAAGGTGTGATCTATGAATGTCTCTCTCATAGCCTCTAGCACAGTCCTAGTTGCACTGAGGAACCAAAGCAGCCCTAACTGCCAAATAATTTTAATACATATTATTTCTGAGAGCTAATGCTGTAGCCTCTTGGATATCTTTTCCTTGCTCCGAAATGAGAATGTTTGACAAATTTCTAGAGATTTCACTTTGTCATGATTTGGTTAGCTGATAACAAAGTTAAGCAAAAGGTTATCTTGGTTCCAGCTCTTATTTAACAATATTGCTTATCACCTATGACATGTCCATTTATTGACTTTTTCAGTTGAAGAGCCTAACCTTTTCTATAATGTGGGGTATTTCTTTCCCCTCTTACAAACTTAATGATTTCTTTTTTATAGAAAACCATGCTTTATCAGATTAAACAAACATAAAGGGGTTAATGGCTAAATAATTACATTATAGCTTCCTTAATCTCTTTTCTCTCTTTACCCCTCGGGGTTCTGCCTCCTCAAATGACGGACCTGCTTTAAATGAGTTTGCATGGATGCCTGGAATGGGTGGGGATGAGGGTTAGGGAGGAAATGCCTTTTTTCCCTTTCAGTAGACAAGGTAGGATTCACTTCAATTAATCAAATACTTATCGAGCTCCTATTGGGCACCTGGCTCTGTGCTAGGCACAGAGAATGCCAAGAAGAGAAATGATCAAGGAGCCGGAGGGCCTGGGAAGGGGAAGTAAGGAGAAGAGGAGGTGAAGAAAGGAGTAGAGCTGGCTATCTACATAAGAAGGGACTAAAAGAAGAGAAAGGGAAAATAGAGCCAAAGGTGCATTTTCTGGCCTGGTCTCACTTGACAGCACTGTGCGGACCTAGAAACCTGAAGCCGTCAGTGGTACTTTATTCCAGATGAGGAAACTGAGGCACTGAGCAATTAAATAACACGCTCAAGTGCACCCAGCTTATAAGTGGCAGATCTGGGCTTTGTAACTTGGTCTGGCTGACTCAATGTTTGCTGTTATTTGAGGTATTGGGCCCTGTTTAATTTACTGCTGTACTCACTAGGGCTGATGCATTGCCTTGCACATAACAGGCATGTTATGCTTTAAATAAGTAAATAAATGAGCTGGGCAGCACAGTGGCTCATGCCTATAATCCCTCCCAAGGCAGGAGGATCGTTTGATGCCAGGAGTTCAAGACCAGCCTTGGCAACACAGTGAGACTCCTGTTTCTACAAAAAATAAAAAAATTAGTGGAGCATAGTTGCCTGGGCCTGTAGTCCCAGCTCTTCTGGAGGCTCAGGTGGGAGTATTGCCTGAATCCAGGAATTCGAGGCTGCAGTGAGCTATGATGGCACCACAACACTCTAGCCTGGGTGATGAAGTGAGATTCTCTCTTAAAAAAAAAATAAAATGAAATGAAATGTTGACTATAAGGTGCTTTCCATTTTAAGCCTAATTAATAATAAGCATAAAAATTAAATGTCATTTAATGTAGGTTCACTTTGCCATAAATTGTATTCTATGAAAAATCAACAATTTTTTTACAGACACATATGTATGTATCCTTCATTGTTCTCTTATTCATTTGACTGGGCTAATGACTCCTCTAAAAATTCGAGGAATTACTGAATGTAGTCCAGGAGCATGTGAATGAGTTAGCGGTATCTGGCCTCCTTCTGAGCTCTGTAGTTGAAGAGGAAAAAAAAAAAATATATATATATATATATTTCTCTGAGGTTTAGAATTTAATAGCCTTGAATGGGATCCAGTGAAGAAATCAGGTTTACCTTGCCATGATAACAAAATACTTTTCTGATGCAATATAAAATAGATGGAGGACGAATGCCTGAAAAACTCTACAGTCCAGAGTAGAGCTGACTTTTACCAAAGGATGCCATTTCGGGAAACCACCCTGCCCCTCATCTCCCAATCTTCTAATCAGTTATGCACTTGATGCCTGAAATGCCACCATTAGAAAACCATTCTTTGGGTTGGAAGAGTTGAACTGCAAGCACCCCTGGGATGGGTAACACTGTTAACACCGTAGTGCGATTTTCTTATGATGTTTTCGAGTTTTATCCAGATCCACCAATGGGACGGTGAGAAATGAGGCGGCGGTGGGCGGGGTTGTGGGGAGCCGAGGAGAACTTGAAGAACGAAGGCGGCGGGCAATAGGGGTATGAGTGCTTTTGAGGAAGGTTTCAAAAGAGCCTCCGGGCAAAGAAGAGAGGGTGCTCTGGAGAGGAGTCCAGCCGCCAGGGCCAGGTGTCCCGCCGGCGCTGGGAGGAGCCCCGCGTCCCGCCGCGCCTGCCCCGGGCTGACTGCGCGTGCGGCGGGGGTAGAGGCGTCCGGCGCACCAGGAAGTGACTTCCCCGCCACAGCAAACCAGGCCGTCCGCTGGTCTTTTGGTTTGCCGCCTCAGCTTTGTAAGAGGATTTATTGGTTACCGAGGAAGGTAAGGTGGGGGGCGAATAACCCGGAAATCCCGATTTAACCCTTGCAATACAAAACTGCTTATTGCGCCAAACTGCCCACGGGGCGGGGAATTGAGAAGTCAGGCGGGGCTGGCGACGGGATCCGACGGTGGCTGCACAAGGTCGCGTTCCAGCCCAGCGTCCTCCTGTGTTCTAACTCCCTCCCCCCGAATTTTTGGCTTCCCCTGGCCCTGCAGCCTGCCCAAGTTGAGTGGTAGTCTTTCCTAGCGTCTCCCTTTTGTTAATGACCCTTCCTACGGTTAACACGGTGGGCCGGACTTGTCCAAAGAAAGGGGAATGGAAGAGTCTGGTTGGGGAAGGAAGGACCTCACTGCACGTGGTTTGCAGTCGGGACACAGCAGTCAACCCATCTGCCCGTCTAGTTTAGCAAGGAACTGGCTGGTTTAGCAAGGAACCGTGTCTGAGGCCTGGCCAGCTGAAGGAAAGGTGAACAGAGAGGGCAAGCAGGGCCGTTGTGGGTGAACATTTTGCAACAAGGGGATCCTTGGTCCTGCGCGGACCTACCACATAGTCTCTCTGATTTGAACCTCTCTGAGCACTTGAGGCAGGTTATTCATTGAAACCCTGGAGAGTTATTTTACCTTCCTATCAGGCTACGCTGGACTCTGGGGCCCTTTCCAGTCAATTCCTGAGGCAGGTATAGAGCAGTTGAGCAGTTGCCACACATTTTTCTTTTCTTTTGCAAAGAAAAAAACAATCATTCGTTTAAAACAGAAAAAAATATAAAAAGAAAATAGTCTTTTCTGTGAACAAATGCCCCCTCTGACATTAGGAAACAAAGAAACAGAACTCACCTTGACTCCTATTACTATGCTGCCTTGAAAAAGACATTTCCCTGCAGAAGTTACTAAATATGAAAGGCTCTTCACCCAGAGTGATGGCTAGTTGGCACCCTGAAATAGTAAGGTCCTATTTTAGACCATATTTGATAATTTGGAGGAAGAGACCTAGAGGGACAAGAACCCTCCTGTTGGGGTACAGGGCAAGTGAACCACAGTCACGGTGTCAGTCACCAGTGAGAGGACTTACATACAAAAATGTCTAAATGTCACCAGGTAGGGATAGCTATCTTCAAATTCCTCAGCTTCCCTGTCCCTCCTGTGCCAACCCCCAAATGGGCCTGCAGCTTCCTTCATCCTTCTAACTTCCCTACTGCCTGGAGGGACAGGGTCCCTCTCCTGGACCGGCATCACTCCCTCCCCTTATAGACTAGGCTTCAAGGCCTTGAGCCTCCTCAGCCCCACCAAATCATTCTTTATGCTTTGTCTCCTGCCTCTTCACTCATTTCCTCTCTCTGGCATTTGCTCTTCTCTATATCAAATACATACATTTCTTCCACTTTGGAAAAATGTCAATCTCAGGCCACACACTTTTGATAGTATTAACAGGTGGTCCAGAGCAGGCTGTAACCTCACCACACTCCAGCAGGCACTCATGCAGAGGGTCAGGAAAGTTTGTGTGAGTGTGTGTGTATGTATTGTTTTTAAAATTTCCCACATAATTGTACTTATCCTCGCAGCACTTACATGCATTGTTACATCTTGCCAGTTTTACAGGTTGGAGGCATTGATGCAGGAAGAAGCTAAGTGACATGGCTTTGAATCAGAGCCTAAGGAAGGGCAGTGACACATTTTGAATACTTGCTGTGTTAAGCACAGTCCTGAGCACTTTATATATATATATAAATAAAAATTCATTTAATTCTCACCACAACCCTGAAAGGTAAGTGTTATCAGTCCTGTTTGTATAGATGGTGACACTGAGATTCATAGCGTTTAAGTAACTTGCCCAGAGCCACATAGCTAGTGAGAAATAGAGCTGGGATTAGAATTTGGCTCCAAAGCCTATGTTCTTAACTGTGACGACTTACTGCCTTTTGCTGGGGGGGTGGGCTGAAGGTGCTATTGTTCACTCCTGAACTCTTGGCCAGCTTACATATATTCTGTTAGAAATTTGAAAGCCTCCCCAAAATGATCACATGCTATGACAGTTACTTTTGTTAGTACTTTGTAATCATATGAAATGCTATATAAGCTAAATATTATAGCATCCATGTCAGCATCCTCTAGGTTACCCATTGATCATGGCATACTAATTTAGCAGTAGTAGAGGGAGCCATGGAGGAAACTTTGTTAATAAATCCATTGCATACATTGAATTTTATGTTTTATTTTTTTAGAGATAGAGTCTCGCCCTATTGCCCAGGCTGGAGTGCAGTGGCGTGATCATAGCTCACTGCAGCCTCCAAGTCCTGGGCTCAAGTAATCCTCCCACCTCAGCCTCCTTAGTAGCTGGGATTACAGGCATGAGCCACCGTACACTGTAACCTCAAACTCCTGGGCTCAAGTGATCCTCCTGCCTCAGCCTCCTGAGTAGCTGGGTGGTGGGGTGGTACAGGCTAATTTTTTTTTTAGAGATAGGGTCTTTCTATGTTGCCTAGGCTGGTCTCAAACTCCTAACTTCAAGTGATTCTCCCACCTTGGCCTCCCACAATGTTGGGATTACAGACATGAGCCACTGAGCCCAACTATACTGTCTTTAAACACATCATGATGGTTATTAATGCTTACCAAAGAGCTTTTGCCAGATACTGGACATTGATTTACAAACATCATCTCTATTCTTCTGCTAAGTACTTTTTATTAATTATTTTTCTTTAACTCTTAAAACCACTATATGAGGTAGGTAGTATTGTTAGCTTCCTTTTACAAGTGAAAAAAAGGAAGGTCAGAGGGAATGATTAACTTGCTAAAGGCCACCTAGCTAGGAAGTGGTGGGGCCAGTGGACCACCCAGGTCAGGTCTGGCTGTCTGACTCTAGGGCCTACACTCCTAAAATCTCAAAGCCTTCATTTGTCCCTACTGCTTGATATTTTCCATTGCCTTCTTTTCCTTCTTTCTTTTGCCTCAGACTTACTGATGCGTCAGTGCCTTCATCAAAGGCATCTCCCTTGGCTTCCATGGCTCCACACTCTCCTGGCTCTCCTTCTGAGACACCAACATCATCTCTTCTTGCCCTGTAAATGTTACCTTTCCACCAAGTTTAGTCATGGGCCTTTTGCTCTTTTCTTTACTCAAAGGTTTCTTTTTATTTTACAGCTTGTACTTGTAGACACTCCAACAAATCTCTAGCCCTGACTTCTTGTACTGCTTCTGTACTTACTTGTTAGACATTTCCATTCGGATATTTCCCTACCATTTCAAATTCAGCATAGCTCAAATGTGAACTTGCTTTTAGTCAGACGAGTCTACCCACTGTCCTCCAAACATCTAATTTACCTCCCTGCCATCCTTTAAGACCTGGTGCCAGGCCTACCTGCTCTACCGCCTTTCCTGAGTACTCATCAGGTATCAAGCGTATTGTGTTATTTACTAATGTCTTTCCTGTGTTGGCAATTAATCTCCTCATTTAGATTGTAGCCTTTGTAACCCCTCCAGTATCTAGTGTGGCATGGTGTCTTGCACATAGTAAGCACTTATTAAATATTAGTTGATTGATTGGCTGTTGGGTGGCAGAGTGGAATAGGGAAAAAGATTGGTCACAGAAGTATGTTCAAAGAGTTGAACTCTTTTCTGGAGGGCAAAGACTATATTTTTCTTATCTCTCTATTTGGGAAGCCTAAGACAGTGCCTTGCATGCAGTAATTCAGTTCTGTTAACAGGCCTACTTTTACTGTGTACCGTGTACCAGCACTGTGCTAGGTGCTGGAGTTCCATAAGGGTTTGTAAATGAATGAGGGGGTTTGGGAGTTGTGCCTCCATTTCCCAACTTCTGTATGTCTACCTTTCATGCAGGTGAATTTCAGTGGTGTCTGTGGATGGCAGGCATTAAGAGAAAAGTCCCAGTGCACAGATTGAGATGCTTCCTCTCTATGGTGGGTTTCTTCTCCGAACCAGGGCTGTTTCCCTGGTGTGCCAGAAAACCACCAGGTTGGTCACAGCTCTTTTTGAGCACAGCATGTAAGGGAAATTTCACCCATATGATAGCCAAGAAGTGTCAAAAAGGACAAAAAAGTCAGAAGGAACCAAGCCATCTTGGACCACTAGATGGTTCCTGGCAGGAAAGGTAAGGCCCAGGCTGATGTCCTTTCTCCTTAGCAAGTCTGAATCTGTGGGTCTACTGAAACTCTGTGTTCCTAATATAACTAATGTGGCATTACAAGGATTCTAAGGGGCACCTGGGGTAGGATACCCAGGGCAAACTTGAGGATATCTGAAGAATATTGGTGGAAATGCTTTGGGATTGCAGAAAATACTCTCCTTGTCTGTGAGTGTTTTTTGTCAGAAAGAAGATATTAAACTGGGATCTTGTCTTTAAAAAAGTCCAGGGCAGGTATGCTGAAAACCAGGGACCCAGAATATTAGATGGGTTATAGATGAATAGTCCCCACTGCAGCCATAGAAGCACAAATACACCACATTTTATGCCAGAAATGTATTTTCTAAATCAAATTATATTTTAAAAGCATTAGGAAGGTGAGCTATTTAAAGGAACCCAACAGTGAAGCCTTTTGTAATATGATTAATTACCTCCTGATAAATCTGGATTTTTCTTATATTAGGTTTGCCCATCTGGTCTGCTTTGTTAAGTACACAACACCAAAATGGGCTCTTCTCCCAGACTCCATCTCCCTAGGGGCATGAGAGTTAGGTGTTCTGAATAATAGATGAGTAAAATGCCAGAGAAAATGGTGGCAGGAAGTACTTATGCATAGTAGGCGCTCAGTACATGTTTGTATAATTAATGAAGTGCCTGAATTATTTTATTCAAGGCTGGCTGATGTTGTGACACCACTCTGGAGGATGAGCTATGAAGAACAGCTCAAAGTAGGTGTCCAGCTTAAGTCTTCACCCCTTCTCTCCAGCAGGGGAATGGTGCTAGACTTGTAGAAGTTTGACTGGATAGTTCTACCCAGATGCCTGAGCAGTTTAAACTCTATATGCTAATGACTCTGAAATTTGAACTTTAGGCCAATTATATCTTCCACTCTCTAGATCCATAGGTCCAAATGCTTATTTCCTTTCTCCCTGGCTTTTTGTTGTTGTTGTTGTTGTTGCTATTCTTATAGCTCTGTTTATGTGAGTAGCAGTGCTCTTGCTGTTTCATATATAGCTGTACTTTCCAACACAGTACCACTAGCCACATGTGGCTATTTAAATTTGAATACAGTCAATTCTGTTATAATGCTTATTTTGAAGCAGAAATTTGTTCCGACGGATTGACATATTAGGGAAAATTTGAGCATAATGCAAATTTCACGTTTGCTTAGGAGTGATTTCATCCATGAGAAATACTAGATAAAAGAAGGAAACTGCACTCAGTTGAACCAAGCTACGTAAGAACACATAAAATGAATGCGCACACACACCTCAAACATCTATCGGTTTCCTCAGTTCCCCAAGCGTGTTATAAGCCACACCCAGCCATCTGCATCTGGTGTTAGAACTTTTCTTTTCTTTGTTTCCCTTTTTTGAGACAGTCTTGCTCTGTTGCCCAGGCTAGAGTGCGGTGGTGTCATCATAGCTTACTGCAACCTCAGACTCTGGAGGTCAGGTGATCTTCCTGCCTCAGCCTCCTGAGTAGCTGGGACTACAGGCACAAGCTGTCATGCCTGGCTAATTTTTATATTGTTTTTTAGAGATAGTGTCTCACTATGTCGCCCAGGCTGGTCTCAGACTTCTGGCCTCAAGCAATCCTCCCGCCTCAGCCTCCCAAAGTGCTAGGATTGTAGACGTGAGCCTGGAAGGACTTTACATTCAACTCACATAACCCTCCTTTTACCACTTCATGATAACTCCAAACTGCAGTCACTCTGACACCTGCTTCTACAAGCAAACTTCAGGTCTTTGTCAGGGTAAAGTGCCATCCTTATTGTAGTATTCATATTTCTTAACCATTTGACGTGTGTAAAATGGTGCTACTATTTTTATTAGGTTCCTATCTTTTTTGTGGATGTTACTGATAATGTTTTGGAATATTGTGTGCCTAATCCCATTTTTCCCATGAGCCTTGTGATTTTTTTAATGTGATTTTGCATAATGTGATATAGGAACACTTATGTCACATTTTAGCAGAGCTGACTCTGTAAGTTAATTGAAATTGAAGAAGATTAAAAATTCAGTGCCTGAGTCCTACTAACCAGCATTTCACATGGTCAGTAGCCACATGTGGCTAGTGCCTACATTTATATAGAACAGGGCAGACATAGAACATTTTCGTTATGGAAAGTTCTACTGGACAACACTGACATACACCTCGAGTATTTAGTCTGAAAGATCAGATAAAATGATGGGCTTACTACTATAAGAGCTCACTCTTGACCTTTCCTCATGCCTGATTAGGTCTGTTCCTGTTCCATCATTATGGGTTCCTTATCTGCTGAGACCATGAGCTAAGAATCTGTGGGACACCCTTCTTTTGTCCTGTTTGTTTTCCATTCTTTGAGGTGAAACTACAAAAGTATTTTGTTTCATTGCTTATATATGTTTTTGCAGGTGAAATTTGAAGCTCAGAAGAAAATTTTACAAAGACTAGAGTCTCACATCCAAATGCTCAATGGAGTCAACGTGACAACAGCTGCACCCAACTTCGAGGGGCTCCATTGTCTTCTCCATCCTATTATACCCTCTGTAAGCCCCTACCTCCCTATTCCTTATCTACTAAATCCCCTTAATGGCTAATAATATCAGCCAGTATTTACTGGGCACTTGCTAGGTACCAGGCCCTATGCTAAGTGATTATCATGCATCATTGTCTCATTTTACTGTTTACAGTAACCGAGATGGGTAAGTACTATCATTTTATAGATGAAGACAGAGAGTCCCAGAGAGATTAAGTAATTTGCCCAGGACACACTTCTAGAAAATGCCAGAGCTGAGATTCCACTCAGATCTATCTGGTACAGAGTCTACTTTATCAACCACTCTACTTACCTCCTTAGATTCCAGACTGTGGAAACCTTTTTAATGAGGCCTCAGAGAGGCAGGATTTCATTTATGGCTGGGATTGGCAAACTACGGCCCTTAGGCCAAAGTTGCCTTGCCACCTGATTTTGTAAATAACGTTTTATTGGAACACAGCCAAACTCACTTGTTTATGTATTGTCTGTGGCTGCTTTCACACTACAATGGCAGAGTTGAGTATTGCAGCAGGGACCATATAGCCTGCAAAAACTGAAATATTTACTCTCTGGCCCTTGACAGAAGAAATTTGCTGACTCCTGCTTTATGGCAATATTGGAACTCCTTTCCACTATGGAGTGTCTTGATCTTCTCAGCCACAGACTTTCACATATGCCATATCTTCCAAGAAAGCATCATTTATCCTCATCCAGAGAACATTCCTGCTTTCTCTTTATTGTTTTCCTCCTTGGTTTCATTTCACCTCTTGTCCCGTCTCCTGTCCTTTGCCTTCTCCAGCCTGTCATCAGTGGCTACCGAAACAAGTCCACCTTCTCTGTGAACCGAGGTCCAGATGGCAATCCAAAGACTGTGGGGTACTACCTGGGAACTCGGAGAGGTCAGTTGAAGGCTGTGACAGACCAAGGACTGGGAGGAAGAGAAGGGTACAGAGAACAGTGTCAGCAGGAGTGGAAAATAATGGTGTTCTTAAAGAAGAAGGTTGAATTGGAAGTCTTTGATGCAGAACATGATCACAAGGTTGATTGTGGATACTTTTTGATGGGTAATCATTATAACAAAGTGATAGAAATCACAACCCCTGCCCTTTTTTACTCTAAAAGCTATACGCCTGATAGCTAGTAAACACTTAGTAAATGTTAGCATTGTTGCTGCTTCTGTCTCATTATCATCATCATCATTTTATGCTACTCTCCATACTGGGAGCAGTCTCCTCGTCTTTTCTATTTCACATCCCCATATACCTGGAAACTAGAGCTTTCTGTGGTAAATCTGCCGTAAAAAATTGAAAGGGGTGGTGCATACTGGTGAGGGAAAATCACAATGGCATATTTCTGAGACTTAATTCCAGTATCCATTCCCAGATTCCATCCCTGAGCTTTCCATTTGCCCGTTTTCAATAAATCCACTTGAAACACCATCATTTTATATTAGTCACACTGTTTAATATCCATATGCCTTAAACTACAGTTCGTTAGGGCAGGCACTTGGCTTTTTTCCCTCTTGTGTGCTGAATTAAATGAGTATGTGACGTCAGTGTTCTATTATTTAGTAATAGAAAAACAAAACCCATTACATTTTATTTCCCTCTTAAAATCTGAACAGAAAGCGGACGTTGGCATATTGCGCATTTGTGGCATGAGAGAAAATATTGAGGACTTGCTCCATTAAGAATTAGCTGCTTAATGGGTAGACCAGGAAACAATTAGGTTTTCTCTGAAAAATGGCTGTGAGCTTAAATTAGGCACTTTGCTTCTTCATATCTACATATGCCTCTTTGAAGGAGAGAATTTGAAAGGCCAGACATTTTCTTTTAAATAATCCTTTAGGACTAAAACCGTATAAATTAATTCTTTTTCTTTCCGTAGATGGGAACATCGTTTGTGTACAATCTAAGCATCTGAAAAACATCCCTGAGAAACACAATCAAGTGGCACAGGTAAAAAGGAACAGGGCTGGCTGAGGATGACCCGGGGCATTGTAGTCTTATAACAGTCTTATAACAGCACTGTCCCTGACATTTTAGTAATGGAGCCACTTTTAGTGCTAGAGGGTAGGAGGAGCTCTGTACTGGAAGTGTACCTCTTCACTTGGAGAGAACATTGCTAGTGTTTCATTTCAGTAAGGGTGGAGAGGAGGAGAGAGAACTGCGTCCATCATTGTAAACATCAGGCATCCAAGAAAGGACTTTAATAATAGGGAAGTATCAGGAAAGAGAGATATCGATGCGGCCACTACAGCAAGTGTTAGATTTCCAAAATATTTGGAAGGCTAGTGTTTTTAGCAGGACAGAACTGAGAAATACGAGATGTAGGGGTGCTGGTAAGGTATCTACATTATGAGATTGGCCTCTGAGACATTTTTCTATCATTCTATTTCATGTACTCAATATTTGTTGAGTGCCTACTATGTGTTTTGGGCACTGTGCTAGGTGCTGGGTACTGGGGCTATGGTGACTTAGCATGTCAGTAGACATGGTGCCTATTCTCATGGAACTTAAAAAAAAAAAAAAAAAAGGCCAAAGCCTTACTAGTGAAAACTGAGCAGAAATCCCAACTGACTCTCTTGTTCTTACCAGCACCCACTCTCCTAGTGATTCAGGTTTCTGACACTTGGGTGCTGTCTTCTGATAGGACACATCTTGACCTGTGGAATGTCCCTGCTAGGACACAGCTCTCTTTGTTGGATCATTCTCTAGAAATCTTCCTCCATGGCCCTTGTCAGCTTCTTCTCCTATTCTTTTCAGTTACTATTCTAAACTCTTACCTCTCCTCAAATTTCCTACCCCATCACCTTTGCTCTTGCTCTTGGTAGATGATCATGCCTTGTTCTTCACTGGAAAATTAAGGCCATTAGATGACAACTCCATTAGCTGTTTTTCCTACCATCTACAAATTTCACTGAAATCTTATCCCTCCTTCCCCCCGCCACCTTGTCTCAGCGAAGGAGGTGACTGGTCCTCCCTTTGTCCAAGGCTTATCATTCTTCCTGTCTGGACTCATCTCCTACTTTCTGGTATCCTTGCTCCTTCATTACATACCCTCTTTCTTCTGTTTCTTTACCTCCTCCCCCACCTCTATCAGCTCTTTCAGGTCATAAGAATATTAAATATCTCCTATCTTTAAGAAAATCTGGTGGTTCTTCTGCCCCCAACACTCTATAGAAATTGATCTTTTTAAATTTTTTTGAGACACAATCTCCCTCTTGTCACCTAGGCTGGCGTGCAGTGGCATGATCATAGCTCACAGCAGCCTCCAACTCCTTAGCTCAAGTGATCCTCCTGCCTCAGTTTCCCGAGTAGCTGGGACTACAGGCACGTGCCACCACACCTGGCTAATTTTAACATTTTTTGTACAGATGGGGCCTTGTTTTGTTGCCCAGGCTGGTGTCAAACTCCTGGCCTCAAGCAGTCCTCCCACCTCGGCTCCCCAAAGTGCTGGGATTACAGGTTAGAGCCACTGTGCCCAGCTAGAAATTGATCTTATCAAAGTCATCAGTGACTTCTATTTGCCACATCCAATGGAAACTTTCTGTTCCCAACTTACATTTTCTCTGCCTGCGGCACCGCTTATTATTCTTATTTTCCTCTTGAAACACTGCCTTCATTTGATTTCTGGGATATCATTCTCTGATAGTTTTTCTTTGGATCTTGCTGGCTACTTCTTAGTCTTTCTTATGGGACTTTTTCTCTTCTTTCTCACTATAAATGTTGGTATCCTCCAGGACTCTGTCCTTGGCCTTCTTCTTTCTGAACGTACTCATGGGAGACCCCATCCAATTACTGCTGATGACTTGAATGGCCACTTATAAATTGACGACTCCTAAACTTATATTTGCGTTCTGGCGCCCTCTTGAGCTTTGGGAGGTGTGTTTCCAAAAGGCTACTGAATGACCTCACTTAGTTGTGATGCAGAGCTCTTGAAATCAACATTGTCCCAGATCAGATTTTCTCAACCATCACACTATTGCCATTTTGGGTTGGATAATTTTTGCGTTGTGGGGGAGGGTTGTTAAGTGCATCATAGAATGTTTGGCAGTATCGTTGGCTTCTACCCACTAGATGCCGTTAGCTGTAACAACCAAAAATGTCTCCAGAGATTGCCAGATGTCCCCTGGGGAATACAGTTGTCCCCAGTTGAGAACCACTGCCCTAAACTTACCCTCTTCCCTTCCCAAATGTATTTCTTTTTTTCTCACCTTAGTTAACGGTACTACCATATACTAGAAACGTGTCATCCTAGACTCCTCCATTTTAATTTCCCCTTCCTCCTCAGCCACATCTAATCAACCTCCAAGTCTTGAAGGTTTTACTTTCTAGACATATCTTGGGTCCACATACTTCTCTCAGTTTCTTTCACTGCCACCACTCTAGTCCCAGCTCCTGTCTTCTCTCGCCTAGACTACTGTGGTAGCCTCCAAACTGGTCTCACAGATCCCAGCCCCATCTCTCAGTGTATTCTCTGCACAGCAGCCAGAGCCATTCTTAAAATGCAAGTAAGATTATGCCACTCTGTTGCTTAAAATTCTGCAGTAGCTGCCCAGTAGCTTTTGGAATGAAGTTTAAATTCCTTACCTTTTGCACTTAAGGATCTTTATGATAAGATCCCTAGCCTAATCTTCTGCCACAGCCTCACTAGCGTTAACCTGCGTATTGCCCTGCTATCTCAGTTCTGCCTGGGGCTGTCCTGTCTATCTAGAATGCCTTCATCTGGCTTCTGCTAACTCTCTAAGATTCATTTTAGGCATCAGATCCTGTAGAAAACTGTATCTGACTCCTCTGTCTGATTAGAGCTTCCCTCCCCTGTACTCCTGTATCTCCATTGCATATCTCCTGATGGAGCACTTGTTACACCTTATCACGTTGTTTGGTGGTGCTTCCCATGCTAGACCGTGGAGGTGGTAGCTGTGTATTATTTAACTTTGTACTCTCACGCTTAACACAGATTCATACACATAGTGGGTGCTCACCAAATGTTTGGTAAATGAATACCTCTTTGCAGTATTACCCAAGTTTCTAGCCCTTCCGGCTGCTGTTGGGCAAATTTCTACCTTCCACATCTATCCAGACGAATTCCTCCTCCCTGTAAAATCTGTACAGCACCTAAAATCCAATCCAGTAGGTACTCAAATACAGGCCAGATGCCTTTCGTAGTACCTTTCGGGCATATACAAGAAGATATGAAAAACAAAAACAAACTAAAAAAATAATAGTACTTTACACTGGCCTGTTTTCAATATTTTTTATACCTTTGTGTCCTTTCCCTGTTACTGGTACTGATATTCCATTCCATTAAGATAGTAGGGTAACCTTAGTTTGCCCCCTATTTGAGGCTTAAATATCTGTTTTGAGGCTTGAGGCAAAAATGTGAATTTTATGGCAGCTGGAAGCCAGGGCACCAAGACCTAAGGAGCTGTCTTTATTTTTATTTTTATTCTTATTGTGAGACAGGGTCTCACTCTGTAGCCCAGGCTGGAGTACAGTGGCGTAATCATAGCTCACTGTAACTTCCAACTCTCAGGCTCAAGCAATCTTCCTGCTTCAGCCCCCTGAGTAGCTGGGACTACAGGTGCACACCACCATGCCCAGCTAATTTTTCCTATTTTTTGTAGAGATGGGGGTCTCACCATCTTGCCCAGGCTGTTCTTGGACTCCTGTCCTCAAGTGATCCTCCTGCCTCAGCCTTCCAAAGTGTTGGGATTACAGGCATAAGCTACTGCTCCCAGCTAGAAGCTGTCTTTAAATAACTTTGTTCTTTCACCTTCCTCAAAAAGTGATCAGCTTACATTTATTTGTTTATTTTGGTATCATTGTGAACTCAGATTTTTTAACATACTTGATATGTTTCAATCTGCTGCAGATACTATTTATTTTCAAACTGTTCCATTTTGGGCCATTGGAACTTCTTTAAGTTGCCTTAGAGCCCTAGATGGCCCTGATAGTTCTGGACTGATAAGATATTTGTAGCACATTTAGTCCATTTTCTGCCTGAGACTTGGAATCAGCCATTTCTTCAGGGAATTCTTGTTTCTTTTAGTGGGAAATGGTATTTGGAGGCCACAGTATGGGTATCAGGGGTCTTCATTTGTACTGGATTGGTTATATTTCAAGGCTTTTCTAGTGGACAGAGCTAGGAAATATTTTTTTTTAAATATATATGTTCATATTGATACATACAAATCAAGTTTAGAATTAGTTTTTACTTAAATCTTTCAATTTTATATTTTTACCTCTTGCCTGTTAAGTGAAAATTTTAGCTCCTGACATTAATATAATTACTTATTTGTTCTCTCTTACTATGTATATAATTTCAGAAATAATATGATTACTAACAGATGATTCTTGAAACATAGCTCAGAATTTCTTTCTAGTTCTTTTTGTCAAATTATTGTGCCCCTTGAAATAATTCCTTTTTTTGTAGTCAAGCCACCACCGTTGGACATTTGGTACACAGGTTCTTTTTTTTGCTTTCAAATTTTAGAGATTTTCTATTTTTCATTTTGATATCATTTTGTAAAATATTTACATGGTTCCAAAGTCAAATCTACAAAATAAAGGTACATTCAGAGAGGTCTATCTTTTACCTCTGTCCCCTCTACCCAGATCCCTCCCTCCTCCTATGGGTAACAATTTTTGTTGGTTTTTGCTTACTTTTAAAAATGTCAAGAGATATTTGCACCCCCCCTTTTCTTAGCTAAAAGATGGCTTACTATATATATACACTGTTCTGCACCTTGATTTTTTTCACATTAATAATATACTTCTTTTTTTTTTTTTTTTTTTGAGACAGGGTCTTGCTCTGTCGCCCTGGCTAGAGTGCAGTGGTGTGATCATAGCTCACTGCAACCTCAAAACTGCTGGGCTCAAGCTATCTTCCTGCCTCAGGCTCCTGAGTATCTGGGACTCCAGGCACATGCTGCCATGCTGGGCTAATTTTTCTATTTTTTGTAGCGATGAGGTCTTACTATTGCCCAGGCTGGTTTCGAACTTCTGGGCTCAAGCAATCCTCCTGGCTCGGCCTCCCAAAGTGCTAGGATTATAGGCGTGAACCACCACACCTAGCCTTACTTCATTTTTTTAATAGTTGCATAGCCCTATATAGTGTGATGTATTTTACAACTTTTTTTTTTTTTTTTTGAGACAGAGTCTTGCTCTGTTGCCCGGGCTAGAGTGCTGTGGCATCAACCTAGCTCACAGCAACCTCAAACTCCTGGGCTCAAGTGATCCTCCTGCCTCAGCCTCCCTAGTAGCTGGGACTACAGGCATGCGCCACCATGCCCAGCTAAGTTTTTCTATATATTTTTAGTTGTCCAGCTAATTTCTTTTTTTTTTTAGTAGAGACAGGGTCTCGCTCTTGCTCAGGCTGGTCTCGAGCTCCTCATCTAGAGCGATCCTCTCGCCTCAGCCTCCCAGAGTGCTAGGATTACAGGTGTGAGCCATCGTGTCCGGCCACAACTTTTTGTTTTTATTGGCATGAATAATTACCTCATTTTTCCATTTACTTAGTTTTATATCAACATATTATTAATTTTTTCCAAATGCTTTCAAAGCTCTGTGAAACATTTATCAATATTCTTCATATGCTCAAAAGCTTCAGTTCAAGTTTTTCCCTGAAGACCTTTGTCTCAGAGTGCATCATCCCCTATTTCTTAGCTGTCCTGTCTTCTTTTTTCTTGGTTCACACCCTAATTTGGCTAGAGCACAACCTCCATTAGCTTCCTGAGGAAGGGTGCCTAGGAGGTAAATTTTTAGAATCTTTGCATATCTATAAATGTCTTTTTTCTGTCTTGACATATGACTGCAAGTTTTTCTAGATTTAAAATTCTGAGTGTTAACTCATTTGCCTTTATAAATGTAAAGACACTGGTTCATAGTCATCTGGCTGCCAATGTTGTGTAAGTCTAAATGCTACTTTAAATCCTGATCCTTTGTAGATAATCCCCTCCCCCCCCTTTTTTTCTCTACAAGCCTTTAGGGAACCTATCTTCATCCCTGAAACTTCATGACCATGTGGGCTTTTTTTTTTTTTTCATTCATTGTGGTGGGCACTTTCTAGGAAACTAATGCTTTCTGGAAACTAATACTTTTAGATGTGGGAAATTATCCTGTATTATTTCTTTGATTACTCCCTCCCCCTCATTTTCTATATTCTTTCTATGCCTCTTGTTATCTGGATTTTGGACTTCATGGATTGCTTCTATAATCTTCTACTCATTTCTCTTTCCTATTTTCCATCTCTTTGACTTTTGTTCTCCTTTTTGTGAAATTTTCTTGACCTAAAGGCCAATACCTTTACTGAATTTTTTTCTACCATCCTATCTTTAATTTTCAAAAGCTTTTTCTTGTTTTCTAATTGCTCCTTTTGTATAGCATCCGTTCTTTTTTTGGTAATGTAACATTTATCTATCTATCTATCTGTTTGCTTTTTTTCTTTTTTCTTTCTTTTTTTTTTTTTTTGAGACAGAGTCTTACTCTGTTGCCCAGGCCAGAGTGCTGTGGCGTCATTGTAGCTCACAGCAACCTCAAACTCCTGGGCTCAAGCGATCCTTCTGCCTCAGCCTCCCAAGTAGCTGGGACTACAGGCATGCACCACCATGCCCGGCTAATTTTTTCTATATATTTTTAGTTGTCCAAGTAATTTCTTTCTATTTTTAGTAGAGATGGGGTCTCACTCTTGCTCAGGCTGGTGTCGAACTCCTGAGCTCAAGCAATCCTCCCGCCTCAGCCTCCCAGAGTGCTAGGATTACAGGCATGAGCCACTGTGCTTGGCCTGTTTGCTTTTTTTCTGTTCTTTTAGTTGTCTGTTTCCTTCAGGATTTTTGTTTGTTTGGGACATTGTCTTTTATAATGGAGGCTCTAATCAAATAGCTGGTGATACTTGGCTGGCTGTTTGCATTTAAGAGTGAGGCCTTAAAATATTAATTGGCAGTTCAGCCTCAGTGGGTTTACTGATTCTGGATTCTTTGCTGGTGATTGTACGTGTGTGGTGGGGGAAGGTGTGTCTCTTGAGTTCTTTACTCTGAGGCTGTTCAGTTTCTCCAGAGAATTATCTCCAAATCTCCTGCCTCTCGGCTGGCCTTCTGGAAACAGGTGTAGAAAGGTGGCCATTAAGAATGCAGATTTACATAGAATGTTCCTGCTTCCATCCCTCTGCCACCACCACTGTGCCTGGTATCTCCAGGTTCAGAGCTTTTATGGGTTCATTTCCTCCTGGGAAAAAAACCCCAGTCTTCTGGTAGAGAAAGATAGAAGTTTTTGGTAGAATGAGGATGTTTACCAGTTTTGTGTCCAGGTGTTTAACCAAACCCTGATTTTAGCCATGCACCTTACCCCATCTCTGCCTCCTGCAGTATCTTGCATCTTCCGGAGTGAGCCTTTCCGGGCTTGCGTGAAGCAGATAAGCTTTGTGTCTCATCAGGTTCCCCTCTGTGGTCACTCGGGATGTAGCTTCCTTCACCTTGCTAAGTGAGTGGTCACTCCGATCTGCTTTCTGTCTTCTAAGACTTTATTGAGTTTGCTCTTCTCTTGTTGTCTTTTCTCCCATTATCTTTGTTCTTTCTTTCATTTGTTTGTTCAATAAGTACTGTTGCACCCCTGCAAGTACTAGGCACTATTCTAGATGCTTAGGATATAATAATGAAACTACCCCTTATCTTATGGAACTTAAATTTTAGTTGAGGGAAGGATTTTTTTGAAAAAATAAACATAATAAATAAGTAAATTATATGGTATGTTAGAAAGTGATAAGTGCCATGGGAAAAATACAGTGGAGCAAGGAGAATAAGAAGTTCTGGGAGCTGGGGAAAGTGCGGGTTACAGTTTTAAATAGGGTCAAGGTAGTCATCATTGAGAAAATGATATTTGAATAAAGCAGTGATTCTCAACTGAGGACAGTTTTGTCCTGGAGGGAACATTTGGCAGTGTCTGGAGACATTTTAGGTTGTCACCACTGGGGCATGGTTGGGTGACGCTATTGGTATCTAGTGGGTAGAGAGGCCAGGGATGCTGTTAAACATCCTGCATGGCTCAGCATGGTGGCGCATGCCTGTAGTCCCAGCTACTGGGGAGGCTGAGGCAGGAGGATCTCTTGAGCCCAGGAGTTTGATGCTATAGTGTGCTATGATTGCACCTGTGAATAGCCATTGCACTCCAGCCTGGGCAACATAGCGAGGACCTGTCTCAAAAAAAAATAAAAATAAAAAAACCAATGCCCCCGCCCCCCACCATACAACATCCTACAATGCATGGGGCAGCTCCCTACAACAAAGAATTAGGTGCCTCAAAATGTCACTAGTGCTGAGGTTGATAAACACTGGAATAAAGACTTAAAGAAAGTGAGCGTTAGCTATGCAGAGGCCTGAGGGAAGAGCATTCTGGACAGAAAGAACAGTTATTGCAAAGACCCCAAGATGAGAGTGCGGCTGGCTTTTTGGAAGAACTGACAGTAGGCCCCAATGAATGAGGGGAAGAGGTGAGAATTAATGAGGGCCAGATCATGTAGTGCTTTGGGGTCATTGTTAGGACTTTGGCTTTTATTTTGAATGAAATGGGGAGCCATTGGAGGTTTTGACTGGGGGGAGGAATGCCATGACGTGATATGATTTAGGTTTTTAACAAGATCACTCTGGTTGCTGTGTTGATAATGGATTATGGGCGGGGGAGGGTAGAAGCAGGGAGACCAGTTAGAATACTGTTGCAGTAACCTAAGTGAGAGATGATATAGACCAGTGGTAGCAGTGGAGATGGATATACCTTGAAGATAGAACAACAGGATTTCTTGATGGATTCAATGAGAGGTATTAAGAGAAACAGAGGAGTGAAAAATGGCTCCAGGTGTTTGGGTAGAGCTAGTGGAAGGATGGAGTTACTATCAACGGAGGTGGGAAAGACTGTGGTAGAGCAGATTTGGGTAGGGGAGATTTGTAGTTCAATTTTGAACATGTTGCATTTGAGATGCCTATTAGACATCTGAGTGGATATGTTAAGTAGGTAGTTGGATATATTAGTCTGGGGTTCAAGAGAGAGAAATCCAGGAGTTGTTAGCATGTAGATGTTATTTAAAATCGGGAGACTGGGCAGAGATCACCAAGAGAGTGGAGAGTAGATAGAAAAGAGAAGAGGAACAGGGTCTGAGCCCTGGGGCATTCCCATTTTAAGAAGTTTGGGAAAAGAGGAAGAACCAGTAAAAGAGACTGAGAAGGAACAGCCAGTGAGGTGTAGGAAACAGGAGAGTGTGGGGTCCTGGGAGCCAAGGAAAGAAAGTGAACCAACGAGGGATGGCTCATCATCTGTGCCCGATGCCACTGATAGGTCGAGTAAGGGAGGACTGAGAATTGACCATTGGACTTCAGAACAAGGTTGAGGGTGACCCTAATGTGAACTGTTTGGGTGGAGTAGTGAGGACCCGATTCAAGTGGGTGAATAGGAGAAGAATGGGAGGCAGTGAATAGGTACAGTTCTTGCGAGGAGTTTTGCTACAAAGAGGAGCAGAGAAATGGAGCAGTAGCTAGTAGGGAATGTGGGGTTGAGAAGGTTCCTTTTTTTTTTGTTTTTTCTTGAAATGGGACAGTAAGAACATGCTTGTATATTGATGAGAATAATCCAGTACTGGGAGAGGGAAGTAAAAGGAGAGAGAGAAGGGAGAATTGTTGGGAACGATGAGCTTAAGTAAATAAGCTCATGCTTTTTAAATTTTATTTTATTTTAGTAGGATTTTTAGGAGGAATATTCTGGTATTTTAACTAGAAAGTCCCTTCAATCTTAGGCCTTCCCATATAAGAAGAGGAGTTTCGGTCTCCATTTTACAATAAAGAAACCAAGGTCCTGGAAGCCATATTTCATATTTACCCATTATCTTCGAGGTCAGGCTCACCTGTTTAATTACCATCCTTCCAGAACCTCTATTAAATTTGAATCTTGCTTCCAAGAAGCATTTCTTTCTAACCAGCCCGTAAATAACAGTCAAACCAGTCTTTCTTTAAATCACAAACCTTAAAATTTGAAAACTAGCCGGGTGCGATGGCTCACACCTGTAATCCCAGCAATTTGGGAGGCTGAGGTGGGAGAATCGCATGAGCCCAGGAGTTTGATATCCTAGCCAGTATACTGAGACCATGTCTCTACAAAAAAATTTAAAAAATCAGCCAGGTGTCATGGTACGCGCCTGTAGTCCTAGCTACTCAGGAGGATGTGGCAGGAGGATCGCTTGACCTCAGGAATTTGAGGTTACAGTGAGCTATGATTGCACCACTGCACTCCAGCCTGGGTGACAGAGTGAGACTCTACCCCCCCCAAAAAATTGTTTTTGAAAACTATGTTCACTATAAATCAAGTATATCTTATATTGCATTTATATGAAATTACACTGAAAGTGATCAAGTGCAGCCTTAATTGATTTAACCCTATCGGATAGCATTGTTTTTTTTTTGGTATAACTCCTCCTTCCCTGCATAATTTGGGGTTTGTTTAAAAATATGGTGGACCTAGACTGCATGCATTATGAAAACAAAAGGACCTAGTAAATCAGACAGTGTGTCCTGTTGTGGTAGCAACTGGCTTTTGTTTGAAAAGTTTGGCTTTAAGGATTTTTGAGATCCCAAAAACTAAATCAGGATTACATTTGACTTTTATTCACCAGGAAGAAATGGAAGATCTAAGGTATAATATAGTTGGCACCTGGTTATATGAAGAAATATAGAAATGATAGGCTAACATTAGGAAGTTATAAGTAAGAATGCAATCATAGCAGCTTAGTAATACATTAAGAATTGCTGCCAGGAAGAATTCACAGAAATGGAAGATTATTATATTCTATACTGTATATAGAATAAACTGAGATTCCATATATGAATATTTTTCCTGTTCATTCATTCATACCTTCTTTTAATAATATTTCTTGAGCATGTAGTATGTGCCAGACTAATGATACAACTCTAAGCCTTCATGGAACTTACAGTTTGGAATATTATTCAATGGATAGCATCCTCTGGAAGGTCACAGGGCAGGGACCATGTTTTTTATACCACTGTATTAGTCTGCTAGGGCTGCTATAACGAAATACCACAGACTGGGTAGCTTAAACAGCAGATATTTATTTCATCACTGGAGGCTAGAAGTCTAAGATTAGGGTCTTGGCAGGTTTGGTTTCTTCTGAGGCCTCTCTCCTTGTCTTACAGATGGACTCTTTCTGTGTCCTCACACTGTGGTCTTTTCTCTTTGTATACCCATCCCTGGTGTCTCTCTGTGTGTCCAAATTTCCTCTTATGACACCAGTCAGATTGGATTAAGGCCTGCCTTAACGTCCTCATTTTAACTTAATCACTTCTTGAAAAGGCTTATCTCTAAATATGGTCACATTCTGAGGTACTAGGGGTTAAGGCTTACATATATGGATTTTGGGAGGATACAGTACAGCTCAAAACAGTCACCTAGCATGAATAATCAGCTGTGGAACTTGTTAGTTTTCCCTGTGTAATAATATCGTTTTCTTCCCAGTACTATGAAATATTCCTTCGACAGTCTCCGTTGGAACCCTGCCTTCTGTTTCATGAAGGTGGATACTGGCGTGAGCTCACAGTTCGCACCAATAGCCAAGGGCACACGATGGCTATCATCACCTTCCATCCCCAGGAATTAAGTCAGGTGAGCCTCACAGGATGATAGGGGCAGCTACTGTAGCAACCCTAACTGTTACTATGCTGCTGTTGGTTTTTGGAAGTTTCAGGACATATAGCAGGAGCTACACATCCACAGAATATTTATGTTGATTGCGGAGAGGGGTTGGGGATGAGGAGGGGAAGATGGCAAGGATAATATTCAACCATAATTCTGGCATAATCAAACCGCAGAGACTGTGGCTAGTTACCAAATTAATTGTCATATGAGGACTCCCAAGTATTTTCCACGAGAAGTTTGTTCATGCCATTAGGTACTCTACTGAATCCAAAAGCCAATTCAATAGAGACTAGAATGTCAGAAACTCATAACCCAAATAATACTTTACATTTGTAGCATACTTAGAGTTTTCAAACATTCACGTGTTAAAATATTCCTACACTTACAGGATCACCTCAATCAACTTGTGAAGCAGGCAGGAGAAGGAGAGATATTGTTACCCTCATTTTACAGATGAGCAAATGGAGGCATAGAAATACCCAAGGTTGAAGACTCAGTAAATAGCAAAGCTAGGATTTGAACCCAGGTCCTTTGATTCCTGACCTGGCATTTTTAATTCTATAACTCTAACATGGCTTATTGCGATATATCCTTGTATCAGGCTAATGCTTAGGCTCTCTATAGTGATGTAAGAATTTCATAATGTTCTGAACTAAAAAAAAAAGATTTCACTACCATGCTCATTCTCTTCTGTGTCCCCTCTTTTCTTTCTCCTAGGACTCACGTCTTCTGAGGTGGCGTTTGGGTGGGTGGTTGGGATGTCTGAGGTAGAGAAGTACGAAGAGAACTGAAAGGTTATTGCCTCTTCATGATGGGACAAAAGCTTAGTTTAGCTCCTTGTTTACAATAATAATAACACACACTTTCTTTAAAGAATTATTAGAGGCTCAAACTAGAGGAAGTGCCAATTCTGTTGTGTAGGATTTGTCAAAAGCCGATAAGCAAAGCAGTGCTTCTACTGAGATGTGAAAATAGTGTGGGTTTTTTTTTTTGTCCTATAGAACCTTGCTTTATGTTAAGTGTTGTTTTTAATAGGATTTGAGAAATGTGTCTTCTTGTCTGACTGCTGCAGGGCTGATTACTGTAGAGTTTGGAGAAAAAATTTCTCAGAGATGAGTCTTTGCTTGATTGCTGATTTTGTGGTCTGGGCAGGAGGAGCTCTGTGTTCAGAAGGAGACTTTAAAGGAATTTTTCATCAAAGGCCCTGGAGCAGCCTGTGACTTGACCTCACTTTACTTCCAGGAAAGGTAAACCTGGGACAGCCAAACAGCAAATAGGAGCCTGATGGCTTGCCAGAGTCTTGGTTTATGGATTGCTGATGCAGAGTTGCTGATTGATAGTAGAGGATCTGGGCTTAGTGGTTCTGGCCCTTGTACACCAGCCAGGTCTGGAAATCCAGGCCAGAATGTAGATGAGAGAGTGTCTGCATGAACTTCCATCCCCCGAGGGAAAACTCCTACAGAGCTCTCAGGGCCATGGCAAGGAGGCTGTGTCTCCTAGCTGAGATGCTAGGGCCTCCCCTTCCAACCAACCACTAGACATGGAATGGTCTGCCATTCCAAGATGCTTTCTGCTTTTATTCTTTTCCAGCACCATGACCCGTTGCAGCCATCAGCAGTCCCCCTACCAGCTCCTATTTGGGGAACCCCACATCTTTGAAGATCTCCTAGGCTTGAAGGTCCGCATCTCTCCAGATGCCTTTTTCCAGATTAACACTGCTGGTGCAGAGATGCTGTATCAGACTGTGGGGGAGCTGAGTGGCGTGAACTCTGACACTGTCCTCCTTGACATCTGCTGTGGAACTGGCAAGTAGTAGCCCAGGGCCAAATTTGCAAGCTGCTTAGCTCCCAGGGCCCTTGAAGCTTGCAAGGGTAGGTAGGGGGAGGTAGTGGTAGTGATGCAGACATAACCTTGTTGGTTTAAAACCCTAAAATACCTTCCTCTTATTCTCTCTTACCTCCCTAGGTGTGATTGGCCTCTCTCTGGCTCAGCATACATCCCAGGTCCTTGGGATTGAATTGGTGGAGCAGGCAGTAGAGGATGCCAGGTGGACTGCAGCCTTCAATGGTACACAGCTCACAGTCTGGGGAGAAATTAAGGGGTGCAATTGTTTCTGTGCTATGGAAAGGATTGTGTGGGAAGGGGCAACTGTTATATCTCTGACCTGCAGGGAGAAAGAGAGGGGATTCTGGAGTGGTCAGAGTTGGGTCTTGATGGTTTTCTGGAAAAGGTCCCAATATCTAATATTTTTTTAATTTCCTATCCAGAAGAGGAGTCTGAAGGAAGGAACAAGGCTAGGTAATAGGAAGGGCAGTGGCAAAACTTTAGACAGAATAGAAGAGCCTTCTTGACATTAAACTCATGAGACATCATAGCATAATACAATAGGTTTCAAACCTATATTTTTAGCAACAAAACCTTTTCTTCAAACAAGATCTTACGCCAAACTGCAATATAGAAAACAGATCATCTTGTCCCCTCTACTCCACCTCCAGACAGCTCCTGAGGCAATGTGTGAAAACGCCTGATATATCAGGAAGAGCACTTGAGTAAAAGTCAAGGTTCTTATCTTGGTATGGGTATTTATGTGCCATGTGAGTTTTTATTAATAATTTATAAAATAACACTATCTGGTCACTCAATCTGAAAGGCTTACTGAGATATTTCAAGGGAAAGTACTTTGGAAAAAATAAAGTACATCCAAGAGCATTTCTTTCATTGTTATTTTGAGGTATGCCAGATCCAAAGGGAACGTGGCAGAGCCCTGGCTCCTGTACATTTCTCTAAGCTAAAGCTTCCCCCCCAACTGCCGGCCTTGAGGTATGTCACATGAGCCTCTCTTCTGCAGGCATCACAAACTGTGAATTTCACACTGGTCGAGCAGAGACGATTTTGCCACAGCTGCTAAAGTCAAAGGAAGATGAGAAGTTAATTGCTGTGGTAAACCCAGCCCGCGCCGGACTGCGTAAGGATGACAAGCTAATTGGGTGTTTCCCATGAAGGCCACCAGCTTTGGTTCCTCATTCTCACACCATGCTAAGGGAGCTCTCAATGAGCTGGTCCTGAACTTGCTTCTTCTCTATTCCTAATCAGTCCTATGTGCTGGTCAGTGGGAATTTGTGATGACTGGGACCATCGTAGTTTAATTATGTTAATAGCAAAGTATTTTTTCCTTCAGATTACAAGGTGGTTCGAACCATTCGAAACTGCAGGGCTATCCGCACACTAGTTTTTGTTTCCTGCAAGCCCCATGGTGAAACCACAAGGAACGTCATTGAGTGAGTCTTGATTTCTTTTTTAAATTATTTTTTCCCATTATCAAAGTAACCCATGCATGCACACAATTTGGAAAATGCAGGGAAGTATAAAGAAACAGAAAAGAAAACATTATACCACCTTTAATAGTCAATTACAGGGCTGGGTCTAGGGTGAGGCAAGTCAGGTACTCAGTTTGGGTGTGAAATTTAAGAGGGTGCCAAAAATCTCAGCAATCAAGATAATTTTTTTTTTTTTGAGACAGAGTCTCGCTGTGTTGCCCCGGCTAGAGTGCCGTGGCGTCAGCCTAGCTCACAGCAACCTCAAACTCCTGGGCTCAAGCGATCCTTCTGCCTCAGCCTCCTGAGTAGCTGGGACTACAGGCATGCGCCACCATGCCCGGCTAATTTTTTCTATATATTTTTAGTTGTCCAATTAATTTCTTTCTATTTTTAGTAGAGATGGGGTCTCGCTCTTGCTCAGGCTGGTTTCGAGCTCCTGAGCTCAAACAGTCCGCCTGCCTCGGCCTCCCAGAGTGCTAGGATAACAGGCATGAGCCACCGCGCCCGGCCAGGATAAATTTTTAATGCAATATTTTCAGAAATCAAAATTGACCATCGCAATTCATGATGAACAAAATATTAATTTTTTTTTAAAAGGTGGGATCTGCACCTGTGCTTGCTGAACCCTGCCTCACTGCCTTACTCTGATTCTGGCTTTGGTTCCAGTAAATCTTTATTTATAAAAGGAGGTGGCTAGCTTATACGCGGCAGTTTCCTAATTTGATATTCTAAAATATTGTATCAAAATATTAGTTGTCTTAATTACTGAGTTTTTTGGCACCCTATTAAATTTTGCACCCAATGTGAGTGCCTCTCATTTCATTCTAGTTCTGGCCCTGGTCAGCTATTTTGATTTTTGAAATGTTTTCTTTTTTTAATCTTTCTCTTTTTAACATAAGTAATTTCTTTCTAACATTCAAACAACATAGGCAGGTATAAAGTACAGATGATATACCTGAACATAACAGGTGAGAATTAAAAGTAAATATGTGTGATTATTATTTGTCAATATATTATAAAAAAGTAAGTGAATTGAGCTTTCAAGTCAATGAGCTAGAAAAAGAACAATAAACCTAAAGGAAACTGAAGGAAGGAATCAATAATGGTAAAAAAAATCCATAAATTGGCCAGATGTGGTGGCTCACGCCTGTAATTCCAGTGCTTTGGGAGGCCGAGATGGGAAGATTGCTGGAGGCCAGGAATTTGAGACCAGCTTGGACAACATAGTGAGACTGCATCTCTAAAAACATAAAAAAACAAATAAATTAGCTGGACATGGTGGTGCACACCTGTAGTCCTAGCTACGTAGGAGGCTGAGGTGGGAGGATCGCTTGAGCGCAGGAGTTCAAGGCTGCAGTGAGCTATGATCATGCCACTGCATTCCAGCCTGGGCCACAGAGTGAGACCCTGTCTCAAAAAAAGTTTTTAATATAAGAAAAGGAAATTATAAATGCACCCTAGGAAATCAAAGAATTTCTTTATAGTCATGAAGTGCAAAAGCCCTAACAGTGAAAATTCAGAAGCCATATGATAAAAAGTTGTTAAATTTGACTACATAAAAATAACTTCTTCCATCATTACACCATACACAAAAACGAATTCAAAATGTGTCACAACTAAATGTAAGAGATGAAGCTATAAAACTCTTAGAGCAAAACATAGGAGATTTAGAGTCTTCATGACCTTAGGTTAGGCAAAGCCTTCTTAGATATGACATCAAAAGCTTAAGAACCAAAAAAACAAAAAAAAATGATGAAAATGAAAAAAAAAAACTTATGTACCACAAATGATACCATTGATAAAATGAAAAGACAAACTACAGAATAGGAAAAATATTTGCAAATCATTTATAAGGGACTGGTATCCAGAAGTCAGACACAAAAGGCCCCATATTATATGATTCCATTTATAGGAAATGTCTAGAATAGGTGAATCCATAGAAACAGAAAGTAGATTTGTGGTTGGCTAGCAGTGGTGGTGGGGGTTTGGGGAAAAACGTGGCATGATTGCTAAGGGGTGTGTGGTATCTTCTTGGGATAATGAAAAATGTTCCAAAATTGATTGTGGTGATAGATTTACAACTCTGTGAATATACTAAAAACCAATGAACTGTATAAATGGGTGAGCTGTATGGTACATGAATTATATCTCAAAACTATTGAAAAAATCAGTAATTTGTACATGATGAAAAGCACCATAAGTAAAGACAAGAGACAACATAACTGGGAAAAAATTGCAGTTCATGTCACAAAGACTCGTTTCCTTTATCTGTAACAAACTCCTGGAAATAATAAGAAAAAGTACAACAGCCCTATAGAAAAATGAGCAGATGATATAAAAAGGAAATGTTAGAAATGTGTTTATGAACCATGAGAGGATGTTGTCTCTCCCATAATAATGGAAATGCAAATTAAAAGTACCCTCAGATACTACTTTTTATATCTCAGATTGGCAAAAGTTCAAAAGTTTGATAATGCATTGTTGGCGATAATATAGGGAAATGTGAATTCTAAAAAATTACTGGTGTAAATTGAATACTAACCCTATGTAAATTGGTACTCTCCTTATGGAGGGAAATTTAGCAATATAGATTAAAATTACAAATATATACCCTTTGACTTGGTAATTCCATTCCTGAGGCTTTATCCTACAGATATACTCACACATGTAAAATGACATATATATACAAATTTATTTATTGCAGTATTTTAACAGCAAAAGGTAAAATATCCTAAAAGTCCATCAGTAGGGAACTGTTTAAATCAGCTGTGCTACATCCATAATGAAACACTGTGCTGCTATAAAAGAGTGGAGATGTTCTCTATGATAATGAAAGCTCTTTAAGGCATGCTATTTTTTAAACAGCTTTATTGAGATATAATTCATTTATTATACAATTCAACTCCCCTTTTTTTTTTTTTTTTTGAGACAGAGTCTCACTATGTTGCCCAGGTTAGAGTGCCGTGGCGTCATCCTAACTCACAGCAACTCAAACTCCTGGGCTCAAGCAATCCTCCTGCCTCAGCCTCCCGAGTAGCTGGGACTACAGGCATGTGCCACCATGCCCGGCTAATTTTTTTTATTTTTTGTAGAGATGAGATCTTGCTATTTTGCTCAGGCCGGTCTCTAATGCCTTGGGTCTAGGACACCCCATGCCTCGGCCTCCCAGAGAGCTAGGATTACAGGCGTGAGCCACCGCGCCCGGCCTCCCTTTTTTTTTAATAGAGATGAGATCTTGCTATTTTGCCCAGGCTAGCCTCAAACTCTTAGGCTCAAGCAATCCTCCCACCCCAGCCTCCTGAGTAGCTGGGACTGTAAGTGTGTACCCCTGTGCCCACCTTATTGTTTTGATTTGCATTTCCCCCGTGGCTAATGATGTTGAGCATTTTTTCATGTACTTGTTGGCCATTTTTAAATCTTTAGAGAAATGTCTGTTCAAGTCCTTTGCACATTTTTAATTGGGTTGTCTTTTTATTATATTATTGAGTTTTAAGAGTTCTTTTATATTCCGATATAAGTCCCTTATGATTTGCAAAATTTTTCTCCCTTTCTGTGGGTTGTCTTTTTACTTTCTGAATAGTATCCTTTGAAGCATAAGAGTTTTTAATTTTGAAGATGCCATCTATTTTGGGAGGGGCCTTGCGATTTTGGTTCTGAGCTATGTTACCAATGTGTAAATAGCCAGGTACAGAATTGTTTGTATAATAGTAAACTATCTTTGTAAAAATAAAAGCAGAATAATATATATTTGTATTTGCTTGTATATGCATAGAGAATCTCTGGTAAGTGACACAAGAAACCAATAATAGTTATACAAGAAACCGATAATAGTTATCTATGGTTGGGGAGAACTGGGGAGATGGGAGTCACGGGTGGGAAGGAGACTTCACTGTATACCTTTTTATGTTATTTCGTTTTGAATTAAATGAAAATACTTATATGCAAAACAAATTTAAAAAATGTAATGATTAAGGGTAAACCTAGGATTCCATTAACATTCATATTGAGTAAAACAGTAAACATGGCCTCAAAAAGCAAAGAAAATTTTATTTTGAAAAGATAGTATGTGTATATGGCAGAAAAAATTCAAATAATAGAAAAGAATATACAATGAACAATAAATTTTTCTACTTGGCTGGTTTGGATGTAAATTGGTACAACCTTTTTTAGAACACTTTGGTTATACATATTTTAGGACCTTAAAAACATATAGGCCTGGCCAGGCATGGTAGCTCATGCCTGTAATCCCAGCACTTTTGGAGGCTGAGGTGGGAGGACTGCTTCAGGCTAGGAGTTCAAGACCAGCCCAGGCAACCTACCGAGACCCCATCTCCATAAAAATGGGAAAAAAAGTAGCTGGCCATGGTGGCATGTGCCTGTGGTCTCAGCTATTCAGGAGGCTGAGGCAGGAGGGTTGCTTGAGCTCAGAAGTTTGAGGTTGCTGTGAGCTACGATGGCACCACTGCACTCCAGCCTGGGCAACAGAGCGAGACCCTGTTTCAAAAGAAGGAAAAAAAAAGTATAGGCCCTTCAACTCAGCACTTCCACTAAATAACTGAAAATGTGTACAAAGATATAACTATAATATTCATGGAGGGACTTTTTGAAATAGCAAAAAGAAACTTAAATTTTCAACTTCAAGAAATTAAATAAACTATGTTACATTTATTTAATGAAATACCATATAGCCAATAAAAGTGAGATAGCTTTACATATAATGGACAAATGCTCACGATATATTATTAACTGAAGAAATTGGTTATAAAGCAGTAATGTACAATATTTATAGTGTAACTCCATCTTTAAAAAATCAATTTTAAATAGTTGGAAAGATACATCCTGAAAAGTTAGCAGTGGTGGTCCTTCTCTGAATGGTGAGTTTATAGGTGAATTTTTATAGGTCTCATTTTTGCTTGGCTGTATTTTCTGTAATGAGCCTTTGAAATAAGGGGGAAAAAGTAATCTACTTTGAGAATTTTTAATAGAATAAATTTAAAAAATATTTAGTAATTACCCACTGTGTGCAAGTCATACAGAAAAATATATGACCTAGGCCCCTCTCTCCATTCACCAGATATATATTGAACCCCTATTCTGTGTCACATAGTGAGAACACAGAGATGAATAATGAATAGGCAGTTTTTGCCTCATTTCCACCCTCAAAAAGATTATACTGCAGTGAGGAAGTTCGTTAAGAAAAACAGTTCCATTAAATATGATAAATGCTCTATAAGAGAGAAACACAGGGGGCTGTGGGAACACAGAGGAAGGGCTTAAATTTTAAGTAATTGTATTCTTGTAGGTCCTCCTTTTGTTTTGGGGAACTGACATTATGATCTATTTCTACAGGCTGTGCTGTCCTCCAAACTCTGCTAAGAAGCTCCTAGGCAAGCCTTTTGTCCTGAGACAAGCCGTACCTGTGGATTTGTTTCCCCACACCCCACACTGTGAGCTGGTGTTCCTGTTCACTCGATAAGCAGCCTCCTAGAAGACTGCAGGCTACTTGTTAAGGCTGAAGTTTTCACAAACTTTCAGGTTTGGCATATTGCTACATTGCAGTCGCTGGGAGCATTACCAGAGAAACTAATGTTTGGATCATGAGCAGGAAGAATATAGTAGGTCTCCTGTCTGAGGCACATTTAACCTTAGTTTTCAGGTTCCCTTGTGATCCTGCTTTGTTGGCCTGGCTTCGACCACTCTCCACTCCTTGACCCTGAATCCGGACTGTTTCTTCCTTTTGCTGTTAGCCTGTCATGGTTCTCTTGGTCCTAGTTTATTTTCTTGTCTTTTCCATCTGAGTCTGTTTATGGCATGGTGACAGCTGAGCTTTTTATAGCAGCTGGTTATAATTTCACATTGACTAGAGTCTGTATTTGTTCAGAGATTTTACTATTTTTAGATGTTTTTGAGACTTCTGAGTTCATGAGGTAACCAAGGATTAGAACTAGAAACAAATTTAGGTTTTTAAAAAGCAGAGTAAGCCAGGAAGTGATTGCAGGGTGACTGAGTGATCATCAGTAGAGATTCATTCCTTTGGGTTTCCTTGGCTTTGAGGCCTCTAGAATGCCCTTCGATAATGTGGTTATCCCTAGGAGCAATAGCACCAATTAATTCTCACCCATGGAGGGAGAACTGGTTATTGGAGAGGCCCTAAGGGAAAAGAGATTTTCAAAGAAGAGACTAAACAACTATGATTGTGCTGTGTAGTATGGAGGGAGAAAGCTCCAGATTCTAATATGTAGTATTATAAAGTAGGTGTTGAAAACTGACTCTATATTCAACATTCTCTAGTCTATGATTTCTTCAACTCTGGAGTTGTTCTTGGATACTTGCCCAACAATTTAGATTATGTTTGGAAACTTTGAACGGCCTTAAAGGATGTTTAATTTTGCAAGCGTTGTCTCACTTACAAAATGATACCAGGTCTACTAGTATTTTTAATTCTTCTCAATCCCAAATACTTCTAGAGAAGCCTCCTTCTCAGGAAAATACGGCTGTTAAAGCTACTATATAATGTTTTGTATTCTTTTATGAGATGGTCAGTCAGGTGTAGCCACAGGAGAGGCTCAGAAAAACAAAGTCTATTTATACTCACAGATCCTCGAGACAGAAGGAACGCCACACCGCACAGGGTCACATGGGAAAGACACCAGAATGGTTAGGAGGCAGAAGGCGGGAACAAGGGGAAGGTTTAGGCCACTGCCTTTATTTAAGTTTCCTTGGGAAAGGCAACACAGGGCAGAGTGAACAGTTTAGGATCGGCTAGTTTGAATAATTCTTGCAGGCTCTAAGTTATAGGGGTGCTCTCTAGTTGTTTTGTTGGTTTTGTCCCTGTGATGATTAAAACACAGGAATATCGTCTCCTGGGGTGTATGGGCCTGATAGAGGAGGAATTGCTGAGCCCTTGCTGTCTCTAAGAATTGACTAGCCCAGGGAGGAGCAGCCAGAAAGATTTTTTAAGATATCAGAACAGGATAACATACAGAAATACAGGCCCGGTTGCTGGCTCACACCTATAATCCCAGCACTTTGGGAGGCTGAGACTGGAGGATTGCTTGAGGCCAGGAGTTTGAGACCACCCTGGGCAACATAGTGAGACCCTGTCTCTACCAAAAAAATTTTAAAACTAGCTGGGCATAGTGGCGTGTGCCTGTAGTCCTAGCAACTTGGGAGGCTGAGGCAGGAAGGTCACTTGTGCCCAGGAGTGGGAGGTTACAAAGTTACAATGAGTTATGATTGTGCCACTGCACTCCAGCCTGGGCGATAGAGCAACAGAGCAAGACTGTATCTCCAAAAATAAAAAAATAAATATACGCATTACATAAAACTATGTAATAAATATCCATTTTAAAAGGCTAGAAGGAAATAATCTAAAATGATAAAAGTGTTGGTTTCTGGTAGTCACATAAGTTTTCTTTTCCATTTCCTTAGTTTTAAATTTTATGTAATGGAGTTATATTATTTTTCTAATGAAAATTTTTAAAATAGCAATTATTTTTCCTCTTATTTGTTCTCCATATGAGTAAATGGCAGTACCATCTACCAGTTATGTAAGCCAGAAACCAGAGTTCTCTTTCTCATTCTTGTTTCCAACTGCCTACAAGGTTGATTCCTCCTGGACATCTTCTAGATACTCCAAAGTCAACATGTTTTTTTTTTTTTTAGTAGAGACGGGGTCTTGCTCTTGCTCAGGCTGGTTTCGAACTCCTGAGCGGAAACGATCCGCCCGCCTCGGCCTCCCAGAGTGCTAAGGATTACAGGCGTGAGCCACCGCGCCCGGCAGAAACTCAACATATCTAATGTTGAATGTTTTACATCTTTCTCCCAAAACTGTTTTTCTTCTATTCTTAATCTTGTCGAATATACCAGTCTACTCAGTCACCCAAGCCAGAAGCCTGGGAGTGATTTGTAAGTCCTTCTCCTGTGCTATTACCCCTATCTAATTTATCACCAAGTTGCCATCCCTGCATGCTACTGCCATCATCTCTCAACAGATTACTACTGCAAGAGTCATCTTCCCAACTGATGCTACTTGTATCCACTCCTGTCCCCCTCCATTCCATTCTCTATAGCCAAAGTGATTTTTCTAAAATGCAGGTCTCATTGTGTTTTCTCCATTGCCTTAAAATATGTCATTGGCTTCTTGTTGCTTTTAAAATAAAGTCCAAAATTCTTGATGAAGCTTAAAAGCCACTTCATAATCTGGGAACCTCATTTCTCTAGACACATTAAATTCTTTTCCCTGAAAAGGCAGCAGTTCTTCCATTCTGGTCCTTTTCACATTTTGTTTCTTCAGCTTGAAATGTTCTTTTCCCTACCTCTTCTGGCTAATTAACGTAGATATTCCTCCCTGAAGGCATATCTAAGGAATAAATAAATATATGATGGGCTGTGGACAATCAACTTGCTGGCAAGTTTGTTACTCTTATTTTTTTTTTGAGACAGAGTCTTGCTCTCTGTAGTCTGTTAAGTGTACAATAGCATTATGTCTAAAAAGCAATGTATATACCTTCATTTAAAAATAGTTTATTGCTAAAACATGTTAAGGATCATCAGAGCCTTCAGCAAGTCATAATCTTTTTGCTGGTGGAGGGTCTTGCCTCAATGTTGATGGCTCCTGACTGACCAGGGTGACAGTCGCTGAAGTTTGGAGTAGCTGTAGCAATTTCATAAAATAAGACAATGATGAAGTTTCCAGTATTAATTGACTCTTCTTTTCATGAAAAGATTTCTTTGTGGCACATGATGCTATTTGATAGCATTTTACAGTAGAACTTCTTCCACAATTGGAGTCAGGCCTCTAAAACTTTGCTGCTGTTTTATCAACTAAGTTTATGTAATATTCTAAATCCTTTCTTGTCATTTCAACAACGTTCACAGCATCTTCAACAGGAGTAGATTCCATCTCAAGAAACCATTTTCTTTGCTCATCCATAAAAAGCAGCTCCTCATCTGTTCCAGTTTTATGAGATTGCAGGAATTCAGTCACATCTTCAGGCTCCACTTCTAGTTCTCTCGCCATTTTTAACCACATCTGCAGTGACTTCTTCCACTGAGATCTTGAACTCCTCAAAGTCATCCATGAGGGTTTGAATCAACTTCTTTCAAACTCCTGTTAATGTCGATATTTTGACTTTGTCCCATGAATCATGAATATTCTTAATGGCATCTAGAATGGTGAATCCTTTCTGGAATGTTTTCAATTTACTTTGCCCAGATCTATCAGAGGAATCACAGTCTATTGCAGCTATAGCCTTACAAAATGTACTTTTTTTTTTTTTTTTGTGAGACAGAGTCTCACTGTGTCGCCCTGGGTAGAGTGCAGTGGCAGCATGGTAGCTCATTGCAGCCTCAAACTCCTGGGCTCAAGTGATCCTCCTGCCTCAGCCTCCCAAGCAGCTGGGACTACAAGCATATGCCACTACACCCAGCTAATTTTTCCATTTTTAGTAGAGATGGGGTCTCACTTTTGCTCAGGCTGATCTCAAACTCCTGAGCTCAAGCAATCCCTCCCGCCTTGGCCTCCCAGAGTGCTAGGATTACAGGTGTGAGCCATTGTACCCAGCCCAAAATGTATTTCTTAAATAATAAGACTTGAAATTCAAAATTACTCCTTGATCTGTGGCTACAGAATGGATGTTATGTTATCAAGCATGAAAACAATATTAATCTCCTTGTATATCTCCATCAGAGGTCTTGTGTAACTAGGTGCATTGTCAATGAACAGTAATATTTTGAAAGGAATCTTTTTTTCTGAGGTGTAGGTCTCAAAAGTGGGCTTCAAATATTCAGTAAACCATGCTGTAAACAAGTGTGCTGTTATTATCTAAGCTTTGTTGTTCCAGTGATAGACTACAGGCAGAATAGATTTAGCATAATTCTTAAGGGCCCTAGGATTTTTGGAATAGTAAATAAGCATTGGCTTCAACTGAAAGTCACCAGCTGCATTAGCCCCTAACAAGAGAGTCATCCTGTCCTTTGAAGCTTTGAAGCCAGGCATTAACTTCTCTAGCCATGAAAGTCCTAGATGGCATCTTCTGATAGAAGGCTATGTCATCTACTTTGAAAATCTGCTGGTTAGGGTAGCCACCTTCATCATTTATCTTAGATAGATCTTCTAGATATTCTCCATTAGCCCTTGCTGCTTTACCTTGCACTTTTATGTTAGGGAGACAGCTTCTTTCCTTAAACCTCATAAACCAACCTTTGCTAGCTTCCAGGTTTTCTCCTGCAGCTTCCTCACCTCTCTCAGCCTTCATAGAATTAAAGAGAGCTAGGGCCTTGCTCTGGCTTAAGGGAATGTTGTGGCTGGTTTGATCTTCTATCCAGACCACTAAAACTATCTCTATATCAGCAATAAGGCTGTTGTGCTTTCTTATCATTCGTGTGCTCATTGGAGTAGCACTTTTAATTTCCTTGGAGAACTTTTCCTTTGCGTTCACTGTTTGGCTAACTGTTTGGCACAAGAGGCCTAGATTTCAGCCTGTCCTGGCTTTTGACATGCCTTCCTCACTAAGCTTAATCATTTCTAGTTTTTTGATTTAAAGTGAGAGACATGCAACTTTCCTTCCACTTGATTACTTTAGAGGCCATTGTAGAGTTATTAATTGGCCTAATTTCAATATTTTTGTGTTTCAGGGAATAGGGAGGCCTGAAGAGAGGAAAAGAAATGGGGGAATGGCTGGTGGTGCAGTCAGAACACACATAGCATTTATTAAGTTCACCATCTTACATGGGTGTGGTTTGTGGTGCCCCTAAACAATTACAGTAGTAACATCAAAGATCACTAATGACAGATCATCATAATTTGTATAATAATAATAATGAAAAAGTTTGAAAATGTGACATAAAGACAAGAAATGAGCACATGCTGTTAGAAAAATGGAGCTGATGGACTTGCTTGACACAGAATTGCCACAGATCTTAAATTTTTTAAAAAAATGCAATATCTGTGAAGTATAATAAAGTGAAACTCGATAAAATGAAGAAGGCCTATATATCCTTTAAGAATCATGCTTCCATCATTTTTATTATGAAAATTTTCAACCATATAAAAAAGTTGAAAGAATAGTACAATGTTACCATCAAATTAGTATTAATGATCAACACTTATGTGCACATATGGTAGTAACATTCATTGGGTGTCAGGCAGATGGGGGAGTGAGGAAGGGATGGGTACATTCACACCTAATGTGTGCGGTGCGCACTGTCTGGGGTATGGACACGCTTGTACCTCTGACTGGGGCAGGGCAAAGGCAATGTATGTAACCTAAACATTTGTACCCCCATAATAAAGAAACAATAGTACAATGAACACCAGTATAGCTACCATCAAGATTCAACAAATGTTAACATTTTGTTGTATGTACTTTATCTCTGTGTGTATATGTTCTTTGACAAACCATTTGAAAGGTAAGTTGTAGACATCTTGACACTTTACCTCTAAATACCTCAGCATACATCTAAGCTTAAGGACATTTTTCTACCTAACTATAATACTATAAGTTCAGCTAATAAAATTAACAATACCTTACCAGTCTTCACTAATATCATCTAATATATAATCTAGTGCTTCCTAAAGTGTGATCTGTAGACTGCCTGTTGGTTCACAGGGAGATAAGGAGCATGCACCAGAGTATACATCAGAGTACCACATTCTTCACTGAGAGTCTTGTAACAACAAAAAAGAACCGGCAGCTGCATTAGTATGCTTAGTGACAGTTCATTTACATCTGTGTACTGGCAAGGTCACACTGCTGTATATTCAGTTTCCCCAACTGTCCCTAAAATGTCTTTTATGGCTAATTCACATGTTTTATCTGGTAGTTGTGTCTCTTTAGTCTCTCTTAATCTAGACTGTTCTCCCTACTTTTTTTCATGACACTGACTTTTTGTATACCAGGTCTGCCCCACGTTATGGATTTATCTGACTGTAGGGTGACCAACTCTCCTGGTTTGCCCTAACTCTCCCAGTTTGAGCACTACGCCTTATCCTGGGAACCCCCTCAGTCCTGGGCAAATCAGGATGGTTTGTTTCCTTAAGGTAGTGTTTAACTCCTTCTGGCTCCTGAATTTCTTGTAGGTCTAGTGGCTTGATTAGATTCAGATTAAAACATTTTTGACAAGAATACTTCTTAAGTGATGGTGTATACTTCATTTTGCATCCCATCAGGAGGTGCATAATATCAGTTGTCCACTCTTAGTAAAGGTGATGGTTAGGTTGATGGCCCTCAGAACTCTCTGTGTAATTTTCTCTTTGTAATTAACAAGAAATCTGTGGGGTGTTATTTGGCCTCATGTAACTATCCTGTTTCCCAACAACCTCTCACCTAAAGATTTTAATATCCATTGATTACTATTTCCTGACTCAGTCATTTTTTTTAATTTTTAAAATTTATTTTCCAACTCAATAGGGGGTTGCAAATGTTGATTTCCTAATTCTTTCAGTCTATGTTTATTAGCTGGCATTCTTCTGTAAAGATGAGCTTTTCCTCACCTGTAGGGTATAAACTAGAGTTCCTCCAAAAAGGCAAGGTAAATGCCTAATTCTTTCCCCTGAAATAGCAATTTTCAGAGCAAGAAGTTGATATGATAGTTACTTCCAATGGTGACAGTTACTTTCTTTCTTTCTTTCAAATATCACTTGATATTTTTCTTATTTGAATTCAGTGTTTTAAGTTCAGTTCAATAATTTTCTTTTTGATGTCCAAATTTTCTCCAGTTTGCTAGTGGGAGTCCTCTCAGGCTTGACTTCCATGTTGTTTAGACACGCCTCCATTAGTCTTTGAGCACTTCCTTAGATTCTGGCACAAGATTCTCAGGCTCACTGTACATTTTCCCTGCCCTAGTCCTTGAATCAGCCATTTCCGATGAACCCTGGTTCCTTTCAGTGGAGAATGGTGTTTAGAAACCAAGATCTGGATGCTGGGCGTTATAAGAAAAATCTAATAGTATTGTATTACAGTTTGTGAGCTGTAAAACATTAGTACGGTGACCAACTGTCCTGATTTTCCTGGGACATGAGACTTACAGTGCTAAAACTGGGAGCATCTCAGATAAACCAGGACAAGTTGGTCAACCTAAATTGGTCACATTGTTAGTATTAATACATAGTAAAAGGTAAGGAAGAACAGTAGAAATTGGGGTTGGGACATGAAGACTAGTGGTAACTAAAGTAGCTGTAAATTCCCAGGAGATTTTGGGGTTTCTAGTAAATGATCTCTTCCAGTTGTAAAGTATCTAGGTCTATGGCAGTGGATCGAAAACTTGACTGCACATTAGTATCATCTGGAGAGCAATTTAAAAAGACTGATGCCTGGGCCCCAGACATTCCAATTTAATTGGGTTAGGAAGGGGCTCAGGCATCAGTCTTTTAAAAATGCCCCCACACTGCCCAGTGATTCTAGTGTGCAGCCAAAGTACCAAACCACTGGTCTGGGTCGGGCTTTACCTGTGAAAGTGTGGTCCTTGGACCAGAAGCCTTGACATCACCTGAGAGCTTGTGAAAAATGCAAACTTTCGGGTTCCACCCCAACTGAATCAGAAACACTGGGGCTGGGGCCCAGCAATCTGTTTTAGCATGCCCTACGGTGATTGTGATGCACATTCAAGTTTGAGAACCACTAGTTTAGAGCGACTATTCTTAGTTGCACATTAGAACCACCTGGGGACCTTTTAAAACGGGTTCCCGGGCACCATCCCCTCAGAGGTACTTTTAATTCATCTTGGGTGTGGCCCTAGCATCATTATTTTAAAAATTCTTCAGATGACTCTAACATGTAGCCAAGGATGAGAATCACTGGGGTTTTTGTCTCCAAGCAGAAAAGCTTTCTCCTCATCTAGACCTACCTGGGAGTTTTGAGCACTGGTTTTGAGTCCTGTGCAAAGGTTTTCATCTCTTTAACACATTTTCTTTCCCATTCCTTCTGCACTTATTTTGGTGGGTGTGGTAGAAAGTGTGGCTTAGCTATCATCAATTACTATAATCCTAGCCAAGCTATAAAAGTAACCCTCATGCATGTGCGAGAAAAGTGAGCTTATTTTAATATTACAGTAGGACAGTTGTTTTAAGGGTTTGTCCTTAGCCTGCTTCTTACCTGTCTTCTATTAAGTAGAACTGGCTTCTTCTCATTAGGCTCATGTTAAGAGTTGCTGAAGCAGTGAGTGGACATTTTGTCATTGCCCTTGCAGGTTTGGAGTTTCACCTACTGCAGTGGTTTCCAGTCTTGGCACATTGGAATCACCTGAGGAGCTTTTAAAAAAAACCTAGTTCCTGGGACTTGAGCCTTACCCTCAGATATTCTGATTTAATTGGACTGGGGTGTGGCCCAAACATCTGGAATTTTAAAAGATCCTCAAGGTGATTTGAATGTGCAGCCAGGATTATGATCCTCTGATTAGGGCTGTGGTTCCCAAATTAATCTGCACGTTAAAATCCCCCAGGGAACTTTCCAAACTTCCAAAGCCCAGGCCATACCCAGACCAATGAAATCATCACAATCCTGGGGTGGGACACAGGAGATGGTAATATTGAAATTTTCTCAGTGATTTCAATGTGTAGCCAGTGTTGAGAACCACAGGATGAAGGTACTTGATAATGCCATTTGATTGCTTTGGGACTGGAAGGGAGAAGAGATTGTTGTTTCTTGAGATTTAGGTCTTCCACCCCTTCACCTTCAAAATCACATTGCATATTTATAACTTATAGGGTCATCACTGTCGTTTTTCTAAGGAATATATTTCAAAATGGCCCATAAAGTACAGTCATGAATCAGTTGAGGCTCCCTCAGTGCTCACCAATTAATTTAAGTGCAAAAGGATAGTTGAAATGAATATAACTATTATGTCCCAGACTTGAAAACTTTCAATCAGCTGATTCTATTGCATCAATATATATATATCTCCACATTTTATTTCTCATTGTTTTTTCTCAAAGGAGACCAAGAGAGGTGACAATGCCCACATCTGGCCCAGAGCCACACAATGGAAGAACATGTAAATATCCTCAAGTGTATTCATAATGGTTAGGGAGCCTCAGGACACATGGAGGGGAGAGGCCTTTGCTCTGAGGACCTAGAAAAGGAATTTAAATATTTCGAGATGTTTACATTCACCATTTGTAGTTACCGATTACCTTTATGTGTAACAAAGCAAGGAATATCTGAGAAGGAGAGAGGGCTATATTATACTTAGCTGTTTAATAGTCTGTCTCCTCCAACTAGACTGTAAAGTTTGAGAGGACAAACTATACACTTAGTCACTGTTGTATCTCTAACACCTAGCATGGTGTCTGAAGTGTGGCAGGTGCTCAGAAAGGCGATATAGCATACTAGCCAAGTTGAACAACTTTGGAATAAGGCTGACCTGGGCTTGAATCCTGGCTTCATCACTTACATGCTGTGTGACCTTCAGCAAGTTACTTAATCTCTCCAACCCTCTATTCACCATTCCTCTCTCTGTAAAATAAGGGTAATAATACTAATAGTACTTACCTCATGTGATTGTTTTGACTGATTCAGTGAAACAATGTATGTATGTAAAGCACTTTGCAAATTGCCTGGCACATAGCGTACATGAAATGAGTCATTCTTAATAATCGGATTATTTGTCAAGTGAATAAATGGATGTCCTGGCCTGCTTTCCCTTCTCATTCTTGAGGTTGACTACCAAAATTAACCTAATCAATTGGTTTTTGGTGAGTTTTCAATATTTAATTTTAGGTGAACAAAACCAAACACATGTTGGAAAGAGTTCCTTCCCTGTTGTGGGCGTTTCTCAGGATTTATGGTTTAGTCAAATATGATAGCTTCTAGTAAAAGGTTTAAATACAGTTTGAAGAAAAATGAAGCATAGAAAACAGACAAGGAAGGCCATCCCTCTCATTTTGTCACTTTCATAATATTCGTTGCTAAAAATAACCCACTTGTCAAATTGCTCAGTACTACTGTGAGAAGTGCTAATGTAGGACATGTTTTCTGAAAATAACTGTGATGAGGTGTCATGCATTAAGGGCTTTGGTACAGAAGTAAGTGATGGAGTTCCCTTTTGGGTGGAATAGCTCCGGATCATCAGTTGCTCAGAACACCTACTAGCCTGCTCTTTCAACCTCCTAAGAGGAAACTCGTTTCTAGAGGTGAGATTTTTTTTTTTTTTCAGACTAAACATACTATAGATGCTATATGAAATCCTGGATTAGATCCTGAACAAAAAAAAAGGACATTAGTGAAAAAACTGGTAAAGTCTAAATCAAATCTATTGTTTAATAGCTGGTATTTTACTATTGTTAATGTAGTAGTTTTGATCAATGTACTAGAAGTAAGACGTTACTGTTAGGGGAAGCTGGGGGAAGGGTATATGTGAACTCTGTACTATATTTATAACTCTTCAGTAAATCTAAAATTATTTCAAAATGCAGAGTTAAACTAAACTTAGTCTTTTAAAAACTAAACATGCTGTTTGAAAGCAAATTCTAGAAAAACCCGGTCTGGGCAGGTGTTGAGGCCAGGGCTCCAGGGTGAGAGTTTTACTCACCCAGATACCCAGATATGTGCTAGATATTTGACTAACTGTAAGTACTACCTGTGACAAGGTGACAAAGAAGGGTAGCATGTAGCAATTCTTTTACAAATCAGGAACTTCTAGCACCCTATGAAAAAAAAACAGTTCCTTTCGTGCAATATAAACAAGCCTGGTTCAAAACACAGCAGCCCAACTTCAAAGAGGTCCCAATATAAGTTTTCTTAAACTCACATCTTAGAGTTATTTGGTCAGCTTGGGGTTTGGAAGGAATTTCTCATTGTAGTGCTAAACCTGAAATGGTAATTGTGTTTGAGTAAGTGTCCTGAACATAAGCCGGGGAGGAGGAAGGGGAATGATCCAGCTCAATGATTTTTTTTTTATTGATACATAATAGTTGTATGTATTTGGGAGTATTTGTGATATTTTGATACATGTATATACAGCGTATAATCAGATCAGGGTAATTGAGATATTCGTCACCTCAAACATTTTTTCTTTATGTTGGGAACATTTGAATTCTTCTCTTGTAGCTATTTTAAAATATGCAATAAATTATTGTTAACTGTCATCACCCTACTGAACTTTTGAACACTAGATTTTATTCCTTCTATTGAACAGTATTTTTATACCCATTAGCCAGCTTTTCTTCATCTCCCTACTTCCCAGCCTCTGGTAACTATCATTCTACTCTCTACCTCCATGAAATCCACTTTTTAAGCTCCCACATATGAAGGAGCACATGTGATATTTGTCTTTCTGAGCCTGGCTTATTTCACTTAACATAATGACCTCCAGTTCCATCCATGTTGCTGCAAATGACAGAGCACCATCCCCCTGAGTGTTCGGTTCTTCTCTAGTCCCTGAATCAAATTTTCTGTGGAGTTAACTCCTGTGTCAGCTAAAAGACAGATGTCTTTGTAACCTAGTGTGATCAGCATGACACATTTCTAAAAAAAGATGTATTATTAAAAACATGTTTGGGGAGGGGATGTGGAATCTAAAAGAAATATGGTGCTCTTCATTCTTTTAAATTCTTTAGAAATGTATTCTTATGTGTATGCTTTACTTAGTTAGGATCAGCATGTGTACCTGCTCTTTCCTATTCTGCTGTTTTCACTTAACATTATTTCACATTGTGGTTTCTACCCACACAGTGCACATAATTGCCATCTTTAATGGCTATGTAACATTCCATTGTATTGAATAGCATGCCAGTTCTTAGGACTGGGCTCATTTTGCTCAGAAGACCTAAAGGCCTGCTGTCTTTTAGCACCAGAAGTCTATTTTAGTTCCTGGAAGTGGTGACTAGCATAAGTGTGGGATCGCGTGGGATTCCTGAGTCATCAGCACACAGCACAGCCTGAGTGCTTCGTTAACATTGCTGTGCCCACTACCTGGCAGCAGAGCCTTCCTCAGTTCCCTGGACCTGATCTGGGAACTTCCTGGGAAGTACAAGCCCTGATTGATTCCCATGACCCTGAGCTGATGTTATCTATATGCCAACAGCAGAGAGTATATACTGCTTTCTCCATCGCCTGAGATAACAGCTCCACTTGTGTTTCCCACAGAGCTTGACGTGAAAGAAAAGGCAAGGGAAGTGGAAATATAAATTATTAGTATCACAGCTGAAGGAATAAAACACAGGTCGGGGTGCAATGGCTATAGTTCTTCTGGGTACACCTATGAAAATGAAGTAAGATGAGGGGATGATTCAAGTCCTGGAAAGTTGGATGATAGCTCTTATTCTCCACACCCCTTCCTGTCAGAAATTCAAGTTTTGGTCTCCCAATAAAGTGTTTACAGGGTTGAGTAACAAAGCAGTGAGTCCAGGCTTGACTCTTCTCCCAGCCATGGCCAGTGGCATCTTAATGATTAAGAATACTAGTTGGCAGGATTCTCCTGCCCAAGGAGACTGGTGTTGTGTTCAGTATACTTGAGTATTACATCTTACCAGTGGCAACTGCCTTGAAAATGAATGATTTTGAGGAGGTTACTAGGAGAGAATAGTGATATTCAAAACACAACTGGTATGGCCCAAGCACCAACACTCGCATCTCTGGGGGATTTATAGCTGGGTTAGCTACTGCTGGTTTCCATCCTTCAACCCTGAATGATCACTGTTCTTTGTCTACCTTTGTTGTGTGCTAACTATATGACACATGTCCTGTAGATCATAGACTCCTTAGCAACCCTGCTGACAGGATACTACTGGCGAGTAGATACAACACGTGAATGAAGAATGGGAACTGGAGTGCAGGAGTTGGAAACCATTTGCAGCAGAAAGACTCTTCTACCTATTCATAGTGAATTCTCAGAAAGCCCAGGTCTGTCTTGAAAGATTAAATGGACAAATACTCAGAGCCATGTGGGCCTTGCTGAATGATGAGCCAGGGTCATTCATATGCCGGAAGTGCCTGTGACAGGTGCTAGACTCTAAAAGTCCTGGAGAGAGGCTAAGACATTGACAACTAAAGAAGAGAACCCCAGGGTAACCACTTGCCTTTAAGAAAATTTGCCCTCTGGGCTCGAGAAACTATCCTTATTTTGGTCTCTATGCTGAGATATAGATTTATAAAGCCTCTTTGACAGATTTAGCATTCTCAAAGACAAAGATATGGGAGGCAATGGTTGTAATACCCTAGATTCTCCATGCTCTTTGTACTTTAGAATCACCCTTTGGGTTGTTCTCTACAGAAAAGGGGAAAGGGAACACCCTTCTCCCAGAATGGGGGATATAGTTTTCAAATAACCTGAGCAAGCTTCTCACCTAAATCATAATAATGGTAGCTAACATTTAATGAGCTACTTAGGATATGCTACACACTATGCTAAACATTTTTGTATGGATTGTCCCCCTTAAACTTCACAACAGACCTGTAAAGTAGGCAGTTTTTCCTATCTTCACTGGGGGATATTGCCAAGTCACCCAGCTTGATGAGGGGTTTGGAAAGTACATTAATAGCCTGTAGCAACAAAATTAAGATTCACTCAAAAAAGATATTTTTTCCAGTATACCCTGAATAAGGGTATACTGGCTGTATTAGGGGAGTGTTCTTTAAATAAGTTTTTGTGATTGACAGATACTGTGTAGGAAAATTTGGTTGATACCCAGGAACACATGCACTGCACAAGGGGAATGTGCCAATATACTGAAATTCAGTTTTATTAGAGGTCGTTCAACCTAAATTCTCCACTCAGTTCACGTTCATAGGATACACTTCCACCTCCCTTGCCCATCTTCTTCAATAGAGGTAATTGCTGCATCCTCTGGTGAGAATGATTGTAAGCAGAATGCTCCCGTGATATTAATTGGGCGAACTGGAGGAAAGGATGTGGGCTGAGCAGCCGAGGAAGACCCAAGGAAGATGCAGTATTTTCGGAGAGGGTAGAGTACTGGCTTGGGCACACAGGAGATCTGCATTTAGGAGCAGCTCTACCAGCGATCGGCTGTACCGTCGTAGGCAAGTCGTAATCTCTCTGTACCCCAAGTTCCTCATCTGTATAACAAGAGGGGTTGGACAAGAGGCTCTGTAAGGTTCCTTCCAGCTCCATGGCTAATAAGCTGACCCTCAAGCAGAGTTGTGTCAAAGACCCATAAGGTGCTTGGGGTGGTTCCCTTGAAGATAGGAGCAAATAATACAGTCTTAGACAGTATCAGACCTTCCAGATGGGGTTGTGAGATGGATCTTTTTGTGTAAGATTTCTGTCCCTCATAAACAATTATTGGTTAGTTGGTTTATACTGTTTGGTGAGATGATATAGGGTAGAGCTAAGAGCATGGGTTATGGAGTTGGACCTTAGTTTGAAAATCAGTTCTGCCACCTCCTCATGGATGCCCTGGACAAATTATTTACCTCTCAGAACATCAGTTTCTGCCTCTGTAAGATGGTGATAATAGAATTGACTTCACAGGCTTGTGAGGATGAAAGGCAATGATATATATAAAGCACTTAGCCCAGCACCTGGCAAAATGGAAGTAAGTGCTCAATCAACTGTGTCTGCTACAACTACTGATGCGCCGATTGATATTAATATAATTCTCCTGACAGGATCCCCTTCAGCATTTTTTCCTGGATATAGCTTTCTTTTTCTGGATAGAGTTTGAGAAAAACATAAGTGGATTTTTCTGGCCTAAAGTAGATCTAGAGTCACACAGATCTGGATTCAGTTCCTTGCTCTACTTTTTTTCACCTCACCAAAATTGTTCTTTTAAATTTTATTTTTTATTGATATATAATAGATATATATTTTTTCAGGATACATGTGATAATTTAATACATTCATATAACTTGTAAAGATCAAGTCAGTGGGGGGGGCAAGGGCAACATACGTAACCTAAACATCTGTACCCCCATAATATGCTGGAAAAAAAAAAGATCAAGTCAGTGTAATTGGGATATTTATCACCTTGAATATTTGTATTTCTTTATGATAGAAACATTCAAATCATTCTCTTCTAGCTATTTTGAAATATACAATAGACTATTGTGTAAGCTATAGTCACCCTACTAATCTGTTTAACACTGGGTGTTATTTCTTCTATCAAAACTGTATTATTTGTACCCATCAACTTCTCTTCATCCCCCCCCCCACCCTTCCCGGCCTCTGCTAACCACCAATCTACTCTCTATCTTCATGAGATCCACTTTTGTTACTCCCACATATGAGTGAGAACATCCTGCTTTGCTTTTTACAGGTGGTGGGACCTCGGGCAAGTAACTTAACTTCCCTTCCCTATAGTTTCCCCATCTACAAAATGCAATCAGGTATAGTGCCTACCTCCAAGCATTGTTTGTTGTGAATAAGATAATGGATGGGAAAAACTTAGTATTGTGCCTGGCATCCAGAAGGCACTCAATAAATGCTGACTTGTGGTACTCACGGTGAAAGTAATACAAATCGAGTATTCATAATCCAAAATCCAAAATGCTCCAAAATTCAAAACTTTTTGAATACTGACATGACACTCAAAAGGAAATGCTCATTGGACCATTTTGGATTTTCGGATTAGGAATGCTCAACTGCTAAGTTTATATAATGCAAATATTCCAAAATCTAAAATCCAAACCACTTTTGGTCCCAAGCATTTCAGATAAGGGATACTCAATTTGTAGTAGTAGTAAATAGTAAATAACTATCACCACTACCACTTTTGGGATAGAGGGTTGAATGCATTCAAGCTCCTACAGTTTTTACACACCTAGCCAAAGTGTTAGGAGAGGCAGCAGTTGCTGTTCCTGAAGGGACAGCAAAGCAATTGTTCCTCAGCTTCACAGACAGTGGCTGGGACTTTAAAACCTAGTTGTTTTTGGAGGTGACTGAAAATGACTCGGTAGAGCATAATTCTCAGCAAAGAAGTTCTATTTATTTTTGCCAGTCCCTTCACACCTAAGAACCTTAAAGGAAAAAAAAATGTATTTCTAAATGAACCCTGTACTTCTAAGGCTTAATTTTGGTTGGTCAACCACGGCCTATTGTCTGCAGGCTTCATCAGGAGCATCTGAGCACAAAGATGTAAAGTCTCTGTTCTTCTTTTCCAAGATTCTCTTCATTCTCAGATGGAGGCACCTAACTTTTCTTGAGCCTCTCAGTGAGCATAGAGTTAATTTGATGGCTGGAACATAGGTATACAGGAACAATGGGGGTTCTCAGGGATGTGATGTTAGAGTAGGTAGAGTTGTAGGGGGACTGTAGAGATGTTATCAGATAGAAATTAGAAAACTAAGTAGTCCTGATGGTTCTGGAGTTCAACCCATTTGCTGAGGGAGGGATATTAGATGTGTCTTTTGATTTCCCTCCATTTTTCTCTTTAGCTGTCTGTTAAAAGTAAAAAGAGAAAGAAAATGGCCAGTCACTGCAAGTGAAGCCAAGTGCCAGATTTCTTGTCCTTCCCAGACCACGTCAGGGTAGGAGGGTGTTGGCCAGTTTCAAAAGGGGTGTAGACTCTACCCCTCGAGGCGCCCACTCTCTGCCCCAGCCTCATACTTTCTCTCACTCTTGCTCTCTCCCCTTTGCCCTTCATTTAATGAATACTAACCGTAGGAACAAAAGTCGCCTTCACAGATACTTTCCAGTAACGTCTTCTTCGTATCCCAGGTATCCGTTCTCTTTTTTGCCCTGAATTCTGAGATTACATAGAAATGAAAATGGATTTCAGTTTTAGACAGAGAATTGGGAACGTTTCGAAAAACATTTCCTCTTTTCTTTTACCAAATTCCTTCTACTCAACTCTCATCCCCACTCCCTGTCCCCAGAGTAGTGGCCCTGGCCAAGTCCAAACCCCTCCATGTAGGTCTAACAATCTACGGCTCCAGGGTAGCCTGAAAGACTATATTCCTTTCAGAGCTGAGGTTACATTATAATATTGACAGTTGACAATCTGGGAGACTAGAGTCCTGAGGAACACTGAGAAAGAGTGGCCGTTAACAGCAGTGAACCTTCAAGCCCTCACAGCTTTTTTAAAAAAATGTTTTTATTGTATTGGGAAAAATGACATCTGCTTATTATAAAAAAGAAAATTTCCAATAAAAAATCCAAAGGAAAGGCACCTAGGCCTTTTAATTCTCAAAATCACCTGGTATCTCACCCCTCAAGAAAACCACTGCTGGCCGGGCACGGTGGCTCACCCCTGTAATCCTAGCACTGTGGGAAGCCGAGGCGGGTTGATCGCTCAAGGTCAGGAGTTCGAAACCAGCCTGAGCAAGAGCGAGACCCCGTCTCTGCTAAAAATAGAAAGAAATTATCTGGACAACTAAAAATATATATATATATATACTTAGCCGGGCATGGTGGCGCATGCCTGTAGTCCCAGCTACCTGGGAGGCTGAGGCAGGAGGATCGCTTGAGCCCAGGAGTTTGAGGTTGCTGTGAGCTAGGATGACGCCACGGCACTCTAGCCTGGGCAACACAGTGAGACTCTGTCTCAAAAAAAAAAGAAAAGAAAACCACTGCTCATATTTTGGTGATATCCTTCCAGATACCTCTATACACGAATATACATCACACTGTACAATAGCAACTCTAAGTTGCTATTTTCCCTAACAAAATGCCAGGTTGTAGAAAACTTTCCATGTCAGTAAATATAAGTTAACACTAACCTTCTTAATGTCTGCATAGTATTTCACTGTGTGGCTACATTGTAATTTATTTAGCCATTCCCCATTGTTGGACATTTAGGTTGTTTCCTGCTTTTAGCTACTGCACATAACGCTGTGATTGAAAATCCTTGGGAATACTTTTTTGGAGTACTTACATAGTTATCTTTGTGGGTTTTTTATTTTTTTAATTTTTAAATTTTTATTTATTTGTTAATTTTTTAGAGACAGCGCCTCACTCTGTTGCCCAGACTGGAGTACAGTGGCCTGATTGTAGCTCATTGCAGCCTCGAACTCATAGTCTCAAGAGATCCTCCTGCCTCAGCTTCCCGAGTAGCTGGGACTACCAGCACATGCTATCACGCCTGGCTACTTTTTAAAATTTTTTTGTAAAGATAGGGTCTCACTATATTGTCCAGGCTGATCTCAAACTCCTGGTCTCAAGAGATCCTCCTGCATCAGCCTCCGAGAGTGCTAGGATTATAGGTGTGAGCTACTGCACCTGGCCTGTGATTAACTTTGGATGCAGCTCAAGAAGTGAGATTACTGGCTTAAAACATATTCACATTTTTAAAGTTCTTGATGTGTAGATTGAGAAAGAGAAGGAAGGAGGGAGATAGCCAAACTACCCTCCATAAATGTTGTGCCAGTTTGTACTTCTGCCACTGGAAATCATAGCCTTTAAGATAACCCTATAGTCATCTAAAGATCTTGTGTCAACTAGTGATGGGGTATCATACTGGGCTACCAGAAAGTGGTCCCCAAGCACTCTCCCTGTATTCTTTTCTTAACCACCAACCATAGTGTGTAAAAAGAATTTCAGGCTCAAAATTGGAATACTATTATAGAAATTGTGAGGGACGGCCTATGTATCTTCTCTAAGCACTGACCCAACATTGCCTTCAAAAAGATTACCGTCATTATACAGAGCTGGAGTCTGTAGGTCTTTGCATCGATTATAGCAAAGCTCAGTAGTCCTTTTAGCTCTATTTTTCCCAGAACATTCACCTTCCTTCGTGGGTTCATCTATAGCAAATGTTACTGATGTATTCTTTTTAATCCTGAATCTTATGCCTTCTTTCTGTACAGCAAGAAGATGGGGAGGAGGGAGAGTAAGTTGGTGTCCAAGAGTTCAGGGATTGGTCCCTGGGCATTAACATTTAAAGAACCGTTTACCTGTAGGATTGACTTTAGGGGCCTAGCTTCCATTGATTGTTGTCCTAGATGCTGTCTTTTCTCTTTGGATATTCTCATTCTGGTACAGATGCTGGGGAAGATGGAGAGGACACAGCAGTAGTAGAAACAGACACACTTTAAGCTTCTTTATTTATTGCAGCTACTACCCCATCCCTGCCATATGCTTTTGGGCAATGACAGTGACAACAGAGCAAGAGGACATTTAGGCCTTTCACTCCTCAAAACCTTGATCACCTTCTGTTTTCTTTTTCCTCTTTTCAACATTTCTGTCCTCATTATCGGGAGGATCAGAGAACTAGAGGCTGAGAATGTGGACCAGTTCCATGACATTAATCTATAGAATAATGCCAGTGGGCTCCTTCAGGGGCTCATCTTCCTTTTCTCCTCCACGTGGCAAATCAGAGAATAAAGCCCTGTTTTAGAGAAGCTCTAATGCTGATAGGTTGGCTTTACCTTTATGAAACTCATGCCACTCACATGACCACTCCAGTTGTGCCAGCGATGGGGTATGCACAACAATAGTGGAACGTTAGTGAGTACTGTCCTAGCCCCATTTGGGCCAACTGATGTTGAGAGACTTGCTCAGCGCCACTCAGAATCCAAGCATCTACCAGAACTCCCTGCTTATGTGGAAGATTGACTCCTACTTCTATTCTTATCAGCAAGTCTAACAGAGGCACCTCAGTACCTGTGTGATGAGCATCTTTCTCCACATCTTTGGGAATGCCTGGAGGTTGGGATGCTTGAGGTGGGTGGTTCTTGGCGAGTACATAGCTCTTCATGTTTGTCTTTAATGACAGCTAATAGCCAGCGCAGCCCTGTAATTATGGGTTGATAGTTCCTCCTTGGGAGATGTTGGATGGCTGAACATGGCTCCTGTGACAAAAAAAGAGAAGAGAAGGCTTCAGACCTGGAGCCTGGGACCCCTGAGGCCCACAGGCTCAACCACAGTCATCCAAAGAGCAGAGGTACACGTAAGCTCCGCTGTGCCTAGAGAGGCTCTGAGATTTCCTAGGAGGCACTAAGTGGTCACCCCTGAGGAGGTAAATGAAAGACATAAAAGCTGAGGTCCTTTAATAAACTGGTTGTGGTGTCTTGGATGTATGACCTTGAGCAAGTCACTTAGGGTCTCTGAGACTTAGCTTTTTTATCCATAAAATGGGGATGTTAAAACGTCTAACTTCACAGAACTATTTTGAAGGTAGAATGCAATACTTGTTATCGCCATCAAGTCAGAAATCATCACTGTATATGTTGTTTGGTAGGCAGAGACCATGCCCCAAACTCAGCATATGGGGCTGATTATGGAAGGGGCCAAGGGCTGTCTCAGCTGGGCTCTAGAAGAAGAGGGAAGGAAGGGGTTGACAACTTACCACTCTGCACAGGGAATCATACTCATTCACTAGCCTTTCCAGGAGTAGATATTGAATAATATCACGAGGTAGGAGGGCATTCTTCTTGTCTTGTTTGTTTGCCAGGCTAGAACAGGGAATATGAGAGAGAGAGAGAGAGAGAGAGAGAGAGAGAGAGAGAGAGAGAGAGAGAGAAGGAAAGAGAGAATATATGAATGAATTTCTACTGGGATATGAACAGATTTGGAGTTTTTATATCCTCTCCCAAACTCTGTTCAAGGTCTAGTTGGAGTTGCTAATGAGGAATGAAAAAGGGATTTGGGCTGGGGGGCGGTGAGAATTGACTGGCCACCTGAATTGTCACGCTGAAATAAGTACTGATTATGTAACTCTTGAGCAATTAGCTCAGAGAAGAGGCCACTGGCATTGATTATACAAAATAGGGGTTGTTCTCTGCCACCGTGAAGTCTCAGGATCAGAGACTGAAACTAGAAAAGATTAGAAGAAAGTTCAGGAAGACAGTCTTGAGGAAGGAATGGGGGTGGTAGATCCAGATATCACTTTCCATTCCGCTTTGATGCTTACTTTCAAATTTACCTTTGTACAATTAGGTAGCATGTCCCCCATGGCAATGTGTGGTAGAAAGTGGCTCTTGAAAACAGCCTCCAGAGGGCTGGGCCACTCCACCTCACTGAGCCTAAGGGAACAGGAGGTCTGGCTGGGTGTGACAAAGGGACCACCCGGCCCTTCATTTCTATACTTAAGATACAAATTGGGAAGGAAAAATAGTACACAAAGGCAGAATCTTACAGTAAGATGGGTTTCCCTGCCACTCTCTTATCAGACAGCAGACGTGTTAAGATGATCTTGGCTTCCTGCATGCGTCCCATGTCGCTGGAATCCAGGACAAAAACAAACCCATGTGCCCGTGTATAGTAGTTGGGCCACGTTTCTCGGCCTTTCCAATCTCCATTCAGGTCATAGATGGAAACTTTACATTCATCTAACAGGAGTGTAGTCAGTCCTGATTGCGTACATTTGTATGTCCTCCGAGGAAGTACTATGCATAGGGGGAGAGAGAAGAAGCAATCACAAAGCAGGGAAATGTAGTTAGATCAAAGAATTTGTTGAACCTTGACTAGAGCCTGCTCTGAGAAATCCTTCTGAGCATCCTCCCACCCTGCTCATACTCACGGATTCATCTTCCTAAACCACTGCTTTGCCCATGCTTCCCTCTTCTGGCTCAGTAACTTTAAGCGAGTGCCCACTGCTCCCAGATAGAAGACAGACTCTGTTGCCTCCTAACCTGGCAGACCCATCTTCTAACACTCTAACCTGACTGGTGGCCACACTGTCCCTGGTACACACCCAGTCTGTTCCTCCCTCTACTCCTTTGCCCCCATTCTACATGAATGCCATGCTCTTTCTTGCCTTGGACCTTCACAATATGTCATTCCCTCCACTTAGAGCACTCTTCTACTACTCTTTGCTTGTTTAACCCCTATTTTTTAAAATATCATTTTCAACCTTGTTTATTCTAGAAAGTTTTCCCACACACCCACCATCCCCAGTCTGGATAAGGTAGCCTATCTTCGGGGCTTACCATTATCATAGTATATAGTACAGTGTTATAAATTCTAGGGTTTACTTATCTGGGTTATAAACTGTAACAGGGCAGGAGCCCTTTCAGTTTTATTCATGATGCCTAGCACAGCAACTGGCATGCAGATACTTAATTTAGATATCTCCCCCCAAATCTCTCTCTCCCTCTCCCTCCCTTTCTCCCTCCCTCCCTCTCTTTCTCACTTTCTGTCTCCCTCCCTCCCTCTCTTCCTCTCCCTCCCTCCTTTCCTTCCTCTCCTTCCCTCCCTTCCTTCCTCTCCTTCTCCCTCTCCCTGTTTCTCTCTCTCTCCCTGTCTCTCAAACTGGCCCTTCACCTCTTTCTGTGCTTGCCTTGTCTCCCCAGTATAAGCAATCTGAGGGAGGGCCTCTGTATTACCTAACACACAGTAGGTGTTCAATAAATGTTTACGGTGGCTATTAACTGTGGATGAGGGTATGAAGTCGTCTTCCACATATCTCTTCCAAAAAACCATGCCAGACTCAGGCACATTTTCCCATTAAAAGCTGTGGCCAGAACATAAAATCCCATAGGGCATTCTATACCTCATTCAGCTCCCATAGAAAAGCAGTTCAAAATGACAGTTTTTTTACACATTCCAGACTGTTGAACTGACTGTTCTGACCTAGCTCTCTTCCCACCTTAGGAGAAAAATGATTTTATAGGTTCTCTACACCCATATCTGGGAGTACTAAGACCAAAATCAGTAACTTCTTGTGGTCTCAGATTTGCCTGTGACATTTTCCATAGGATTGCCAAAATGAGTCGTTAAGCTGAGAAGTTAGTAATATGTTTTCAGATCTTTGGAAATGTATGATTACACTCACTCTTATGAATATACATATATGTGTGTGTGTATATATGTATATATTATCATTATGTTTTAATGTGATTTTATAAACACTTGGTATCATGTTAGTCAATCATCTTTTTAATTATAGCTTTCAGATAACATATAATTTTCGGTCAATTTTGACACGATACTTGCTATATATTAGACTACTTAAAAATAATAACTGAAGGGCCGGGCGCGGTGGCTCACGCCTGTAATCCTAGCACTCTGGGAGGCCAAAAGAGGCGGGAGGATCGCTCAAGGTCAGGAGTTCAAGACCAGCCTGAACAAGAGCGAGACCCCTTCTCTACTAAAAATAGAAAGAAATTATCTGGACAACTAAAATTATATATATAGAAAAAATTAGCCGGGCATGGTGGCACATGCCTGTAGTCCCAGCTACTCGGGAGGCTGGCAGGAGGATCGCTTGAGCCCAGGAGTTTGAGGTTGCTGTGAGCTAGGCTGACGCCACAGCACTCTAGCCCGGGCAACAGAGCCAGACTCTGTCTCAAAAAAAAAATAATAATAATAAGTGAAGGGCCGGGCACAGTGGCTCACGCCTATAATCCTAGCACTGTGGGCCAAGGCCGGAGGATTGCTTGACCTCAGGAGTTTGAGACCAGCCTGAGCAAAAGACCCCATCTCTGCTAAAAATAGAAATAAATTAGCCAGGCTTGGTGGCACATGCCTGTAGTCCCAGCTACTCCTGATGCTGAGGCAGGAGGATCACTTGAGCCCAGGAGCTTGAGGTTGTGGTGAGCTGTGGATGACACCACTGCACTCTACCCAGTGCAACCAATTGAGACTCCATCTCAAGAAAAATAATAATAAGTGAATAGGTTAAAACTCTAAAGGTAATTTTAAAATTTTGTTTTCTGCATTGAGACAAGCTTTATATTATTTTTTTCCCTGTCAGAGAAAACAACATTTTCCCTAGTTTTCTTTTTCTTTCTACTGGAAAACCTTACCAGTTCCTCAGTAATGCAGTCCGGTTTTGGTGAACCCTAGATGCCATGAGCAGTTGGTCCCTGACAATTTACATTTCTCTTATTTTCTCTGTTAATTTATAAACACCCTGAGGACAGGTATTGTATCTAATTCATCTCTATATCCCTAGCAGAGTGTTTCATAAAGCATGGTCTGGGGACCACATGCTTCAGAGTTACATGGGGGTGATTGTTAAGGCCTACCCTAGACCAAATCAACTGAAATCTCTAGGCTTGGGATCCAAGCGTTTGCATGTTTAACAACCTCCCTATAGTTAACAAAATCCTAGGTGATTCTTCTGCACTTTAAAGTTTGGGTACTACTGCCCGAGAGAGCCAGGAAACTCATGCCTGGTTGTGTCTCAGCATCATCTTAACAGCATCTCAGCTTGTTAAGATATAGCTTCCATGGGGCCTCTCCAGACCAAAGCATTTGAATCTCCATGTCCAGGATAAGTAGGTTTGAAAGCTCCCCAGGTGATTCTAGTCATTGGTTCTCAGTAGTCACTGTTCTCCATGATCACCTGTGGAGCTTTTTAGACCTATGACGCTAGGCCTCATTCTCTGAGGGTCTGATTCCATAGATCTTGGGTGGGGCTCAAGAATCATGTTTTTTTAAAAAGCCACCCAGGTGATTGAAATGTATAGCTGGTTTGAGAGGTACTAGTCTAAATGTCCTCATTTAGGGCACCTGCTTGAGCTCACGCTTGGGTTTCTTGCCCCACGTGACCATGTCAGGCAAAACATTTATAGTGAATGATGTCATCAATAATAATGGTTTGTGTGCCAACATATGTTTTAGCTGGCATCTTCAAATGTTCACACAAGCTACTACTTGTAGATTGGAACTTCCTTCCCAGGCAATTTTCTGTTCTTGGCAGTCATCTTAAAAACATTTGCGGGAGTGTATAGGGAAGAGGGAAGCTCATCAGTGGGGCCACAAGCTGAGAAAAGAAAAACATTTTCAGGGGCAGGGGAGGTGAGCCATTCAATTTTGAACACAGAGGAACCTACTAGATTGATTGTAGTGGTCCTACATAGAAGAGGTGGCCTGAGACATTCCTCAGAATGTGACATCAGTGCCTATTAAAAACTTCTCTGTGCGTGTAGTCGCAACCATAAACCAATACACTTACGAATCAGCCCCAGGGTATTCACTGAGCACAAGGCAAGTTATGCAGTAACAAAATAAGTTAAATAGACTCCAGACATTGTCCTCTAGGAATTAAAATGGAAAGCAGACACTGTTCTCACAAAGTAGCATACGGTTAATTCCAGATGAGTGCTTCCCTAAGCTGGCTGGCTATCAGAAACCCCTGGGGTGTTCTTAAAATATACATTCGCATATTACCACCCAGACTCAATGGGAATCCAGGGGTGAGGCTGAGTTGGGGATCTAGAAAATTATCCTCACTTTTATCAGTAATTTTATGATTTATCCTGGCTCCTTGATTTTTCCTACCGCTGTTTACCTTCTTACCATTTCTGCCTATTAGAAAATTGGGAGAAGCGAGGAGTCAAATTTGCTGCCTAGAAGTGGGGATAGCAGGCTGAACCACTGGCTAAAATGTGGTGCCTGGAGCTGCCACTGGGGCAGAGGAAAAAGTTAGAAAAATGGCAGCATGTAGCTTCGGGAATGGTGGAACGGGGGAGAACGTTCATTCCACAAATATTTATGGAGTACCTACCTGAAGATGCAAAAAGTACAGAGGCTAAAGATACAGAGATGAAAAGATCCATTACCTCTGCTCAAGGGGCTCACAGTCTAGGGGGATGGACTTGGAGTTGCGAGATGATATTGTGGTAAGTGCGTGCGAGAGTGATGCGTGGAATAGAGTGGGAGCCAAGGAAGGAGGCTCTGGGAGTTAGGTGAGGCTTTCCTGAGTTCAAGCTATGCTGTGACTTGAGGCACTTGATTAAGCAGATAGACAATGGTGGGGATGAAATGCTAGGTAGTGAGCCAGTGTGTACAGAAAGCACGGCCATGTGAACTAGAACGCAGTGGTGGCAGAGGGATGGCAAGTTGTTCGTTTTGGCTGTATCAGAGGGCATATATGGGAAGCATAGGAAATGAAGCTGGAGGAGGAGTCAGGGACCAACTCATGGAGGGCCTTGTGTGCTGCTAAGGAACTTAAATTTTATCTCGAAAACAGTAGGGAACTATTGAACAATTTTGAGCAGGGGAGTGCTATAATCAGATATTTGCATTAAGTCCTTTTGGTAATTGTGTGGACTGAATACTGGGGATACAGCTGGAGATGAAGAGATCAGCCAGAAGGCTGTGGCTATGCATCAAGGAAATTGAAGAGGGCTTCAAGTAGGCCAGTGGCAGAGGAATCAGATTAGCCCTTTCCCATTCTTTGCTGAGGGCTGCCAGGGTATGTAAAACTCAGCCACGTCATCACACCCCTTCATTTATTCAATAAGCACTGATGGAAGGCACCCTAATGCCAGATACGATGCTGGCCTGTTTGGTTGACTAGCAGCTAGCTGGGCCTTCTCAACTAGTATAGTTAAGCTTCCTGAAATTCTGTGTAACTGCTTCTTGAAATGTCAAGATATTAAACTAGAGATCTGGTATTAAACTTGCACATCTCTGAACTGACATTACTCAAGCTCGAACTCTCTATATTAGCTGTCACAAAGAGTTTCATGTTATTAAACTTCTTTATCATCCCACACTTGTCTTTCTTATCTAGACCAAATTCCACTTCAGTTGAGCTCTGAAACTAGACACCATTTCAAATGTGCTATCCTTCATAATTGACTGCAGTGCTTTACATAGTTTGAGCTCATTCATACTGACACTATGAAAGGATTTTCAATGAGGACGTCTTGTGAAAGGAGCCGGTGACAGACATTACATAAACAGACTGATAACACCTGAGGGGGCTGGAGGGCGCGTATGTGTGTGTTGGGAGGTATTTATCCTCAGACAGTGGGAAACTGAGGCCCATGAAGTAATGCTAAGAAGGAATGCTTATTTCATTAGACCCTGGAGTCCATGGGAGACCTACACCAGTGTCTAATGCTCTTAGTTCCTTACATCTTTGGAACGCCTCCACAAGAAAGGTTTTGCCCGAGTTGTCCAAGCCAACGAAGAGGATGGTTACATTCCTGGAAATGGAAAGGAAAAATGAGCCAAAGCCTTAAAAATCAGTTTTTCAGCTAAACAAAGAGTTTTACTCCTTAGTGTTTGGGACTCTGCCTGCAGTACTTACTCCCAATGCATGTACCATAAAAGGCCCAGCCAAGGTGGTAGAGGGTGGTGTGGGAACCCCTCCCCAAAGCCTCCAAGGATGCTTTTCTTCCCTCATTCACTTACGTTGTAGAATCGGCCATCATCTCTCAATCCTGGCCCCAATCTTGCAGACACTGCTTAATCACTTTCCCTAACAATATGTAATTATGAAGATTTGTCCCTTGAGGGACAGACACATGGGAGGAAATAGTGGCATGGGTCTAGGGAAAAATTGTCATACTACCTTGGTGCCTCCTCAGTTGTCCTTAGCCGAGACCAGCAAGAGGTTAGTAGTCGGATCATGATTCATGTTTCTTAAATGTTAAGGGAAGAAAGTAAATGAGAAATCAGTTGAGGGACGTGTGCATTGTTTTGGCTCTTATGAGTAATGCTCCTATAAACATTTGTATATAAGTTTCATTTCTTTTGGGTACATACCTAGTCATTGCTGGGTCATATGATAAATCTATGTTTAACCTTTTGAGGAGCTGCCGGACTGTTGTGCAAAGTGACTATAACATTCCCACCAGCAATGGAGGACGGTTCCAATTTCTCCACATCTTTGCCAACTGTTGTTTTTTTTTGTTTGTTTGTTTGTTTAGTTATAGCTATCCTAGTTGGTGTGAGTTAGGTATCTTACTGTAGTTTTGATTTACATTTCCTTAATAACTAATTACAGTTGGCCCTTGAATAACACAGGTTTGAACTGCATGGGTCCACTTATATGTGGATATTCCAGGGATGCAAAACCCATGTATACAGAGAACCGACTTTTCCTATATGTGGGTTCCGCAGGGCCGACTGCAGGGCTTGAGTATGCATGAACTTTGGTACATTTTTGTGTCCAGGAACCAGTTGCCCATATACTGAGGGATGACTGTATGTTGAAGCCCTGGTTGGATTAGCAAAGCCTTTCAGTCGATGCTTAGTTGGGCTTTGCTTAGCTATCTAATGAGCACAATTTATGTGCTAGCTTATTAATGGATAACTTAGCAGGGTTCTGCAGAGTCATCCAGTCATCCGCTGTTTTGGAAAATTGCCACTCGCAAATACATTTCACAGCATTTCTTAGAACATAGCTCGTTCCCTAGGAGATCATTAGACTTCCCATAAGGACCTCCTGGAGAATGGCTCTGGCTTATGCCAGACAAAAGGGAAACCTTATATGTAACCAAAATGTTTATACCCCCATAATATTTTGAAATAAAAAATAAATAAATAAATAAGTTTGTACACAAGCAAAAGGGAAACCTTATATATGGCCTGTGATCAAAACCAACCTTATTCCAGCTTTGCTCATGAAGCCGATAAGACCTGGAGCCTGAAACACCAGAGCCTAATTGTCTGAGTTCCATGATATCCATCTACCTTTGAGAGGAGGCCAGTAACAGCTTCATGTCTATTTCCTGATAACTGGCAGAGCTTCCTGGCTTGATCTTAGGCTCTCTGTATTTGTCAGTGCCACCAAGAAGGGTCAAATTGGCATCACACAAGTTCTTCCTTTACAAGGAAGGGCAGATAGGATAACCAAATGGGAAAACAACTAAACCAAGGATTACTGATCCTATCTTTTATTTCCAGTGCCTCTTCTGGGTAGCCTGAAGAGAAATCACCCAAATTAAACCTACCATTCTCAGGTATCTTATCTGTAAAATGAAGATAATGACCTATTTTGCTTACCTTGAGGTGGCTCTTTATCTGATAAAAACTTCGTTCTTTTTGGATGAAAGATGTAAAATGTATTGAGTAACAGGAAGGTAGATTGTGCTTTCTAGCCTTCTTGGCAGATTCACACAACTCAGTCCTTCACTTATAAAGGGTCTGGCAATTTCCTAACAATGGCTGTGAAGGTTCTGACATATCTATGGCAACCACAGCCTGGTTCATAACAACCAAATTCACATCTCCTTACCTTGTGTGATTACAGCTAACTACTAAATGAACTTTTAGTCATCACAGTTTTTTTTTTTATTTTACAAAATATTTATATAGAATTTACTGTGTGCCAGCGCTCATTTAAGCAGTTTACACGTATTAACTCATTTAATCCTTATTACAACATGACAGCGTAGGAACTATCATTCCTATTTTAAGAGATGAGGTTCACAGAGAGGCTAAGTAATTTGCTAAAAGTTACCCAGCTAGTAAGTGGTAAAGCCAGAATTCAAACCTAGGCGATCTGGCTTCAGAGTCTGTGTATTAGGTCAAAGGTCTCAACAGGCTGTGTGAGTGAGAAGACTTTAGGTACCAGAGAAACTGCCTCTGCTCTGGGCCTCTCTATCTCTTCTAGCCAAACTGTATCATACTTATTCTTTTTTAGTGAACTTTTTTTAAAAAATAAACTTTATTTTTTAGAATGGTTTGAGATATACAGAAAAATGGCAAAGATAGTCCAGAAAGTTCCCATATACCCCATACCCAGTTTCCCCTATTATTAACATCTCATGCTAGTGTGGTGCATTTGTTGTGATTAATGAACCAGTATTAATACATTATTATTAACTAAAGTCCATACTTTATTCATATTTCCTTAGTTTTTACCTAAGTTGTTCAGACTTTCTTTGTTTTTGATGACCTTGACAGGAGTACTGATCATTTTGTAGAATGCCCCTCATTTGGCATTTATCTGATGTTTTTCTCATAATTAGACTGAAGTTATGTATTCTTGGGAGGAAGACCATAGAGGTAACACGTAATTCTCATGAATCACATTGAGGATATGTGTTATCAACATTACTTATCACTGACGATGTTAAACCTTGATCACCTGGCCGAGGCAGTATTTGTCAGATTTCTCCTCTGTAAAGTTACTCCCCCTGCATTCCATACCACACTCTTTGGAAGGAAGTCACTATGCGTTGTCCACACATCAGCAATGGGGAATTATCTTCCACCTCCTTGAGGTGGAATATCTACATAAATTATTTGGAATTCTTCTGTGGGGGAGGGGATTTGTCTGTTCTTAACCATTTGTTTATTCATTTATTTATGCGATCATGGGTATTTTATACTCTGAATTATAATCCAATACTACTTTATTTTCTTGCTCAAATTGTTAAATTGTTCCAGCTTTGGCCTGGGAGCTCTTTCATTTGACTCCTCTCTTTCACATACTCCCATCATTGTGGAGTGGTTTTTTTTTTTTTTTTTAGTACTTCTTTATTTTTTGGCACTACAAGATGCTTCAGGCTCATCTTGTGTATTCCCTGCCTCAATCCTAGAATTAGCTATTTCTCCAAGGGATCCTTTTTGCTGGAGAAAGGTCACAGACACCAAATCTGGGCACTAGATGTGCTTGTTGCTGCTGGAGTGTCATTGCTTCTAGGCCCTCTCAGGTGACAGAACAAGGAAATATAAGTGTGTATGTATAAACATACATATGTATATAAATAGACATGTATATATACATATTTATAAATATTTATGTAACCATGTGTATCTATAGTTGACATTCCATATTCATGGCTTTGGCATCCACTGCTTCAACCAACTGTGGATGGAAAATATTCCAAAAAAATGAAAATAACAATACAACAATAAAAATAATATAAATAAAGACCAATACACTATAACAACTATTTACATAGCATTTACAGTGTGTTAGGTATTATAAATAATCTAGAGATGATTTAAAGTATTAATATATGGAAAGATGTGCGTAGGTTACATGCAAATACCATACCATTTTATGTAAGGGACTTGAGCATCTTCAGAGTTTGGTATCCACGGGGGGTCTTGAAACCATTCCCCTGTGAATACTGAGGGATGACTGGGTATTGAGCTAAATGTGACATCATACTGATGTCTTCAACTCCAATCTGTTATCATCACGTGAATCATTCTAGCCTTCTCCCTTTGCTTGGCTATAACCTCCCACTCCAACAGTGAGAAACCTGGCTTCCACCATCTGCTATCCATTTACTTAATTGTTCAATTCCAGTGTATATGTATAGCAGTATCAGAATTGTTAATACGGGGCTGGGCGCAGTGGCTCCCGCCTGTGATTCTAACACTGGGAGGCTGAGGCAGGAGGATCGCTTGAGATCAGGAGTTGGAGACCGGCCTGAGCAAGAGTGAGACCCCATCTCTACTAAAAATAGAAAGAAATTAGCTGGACAACTAAAAACATATAGAAAAAAAATTAGCCAGGCATGGTGGCGCATGCCTGTAGTCTCAGCTACTCGGGAGGCTGAGGCAGAAGGATTGCTTGAGCCCAGGAGTTTGAGGTTGCTGTGAGCTAGGCTGACGCCATGGCACTCTTGCCCAGGCAACAGAGCAAGACTCTGTCTCAAAAAAAAAGAATTGTTAATCCGTATGCCCCTATTGGAAACAACTTGATCAGCTGTAGTATGGTGCTGTGTATAGGTTTTTTTGCCTTTAGTCTTATACACTCCACTTATTTTCAAAGTTTTTTAGGTTATCATACTTACCCTAGCCCATTCAGTGAGATTGTTTCATGTATTTGTAATATACATACTGTGATGGTTAATTTTATGTGTCAACTTGACTGGGCCACAGGGTACCCACGTATTTGGTCAAACATCATTCTGGGTGTTTTTGTGAGGGTGTTTTTGGATAAGGTTAGCATCTAAATTGGTAGACTGAATAAAGCAGATTGCCCTTCCCAAAGTCAGTGTGTCAATCAGTTGAAGGCCTGAATAGAACTAAAAGGCTCCCCAAATAAGAAGATTCTTCCTGCCTGAGTGCCTTTGAACTGGGACATCAGCTTTTTTCCTGCTGTTGGACTTGAAACATCAGCTCTTCTTGGTCTCCAACCTGCTGGCCTTCAAACTGAACCTATACCATTTGCTCATCTGGTTCTCAGGGCTTCGAACTCAGATTGGAACTAAACCAATCAGCTCTCCTGGGTCTCTAGCTTGCCACTTCACTCTGCGGATCTTGGGACTTACCAGATTCCATAATCACATGAACCAATTCCTTATAATAAATCTCTTTATTTATCTATCTGTCTCTTCATCTATTATCTCACCTGTTGGTTATTTCTCTGGAGAACCCTGATTAATACACATATTTATTCTTCATGCCAAATTTTGAATTAGATCACAAATTAGGCCTTCAGCTAGGATGACTATACATACCTATTTGACCAGAACAGACCTGATGTCTGTTGTCCCCCAAGCCCATGGCCAAATTTGTATCCTGGCCTGTTTTCTTATGGTGTCTGGGCTAAGAATGGTTTTTACATTCTTGAAGAGTTAAAAAGAAAGCGAAGACTATGTGACAGAGACTTTATGTGGCCTCCAAAGCCTAAAATAGTTACTATCTGGCTCCTTTTAGAAAAAATTTGCCAATCCCCATTCTAGAGTAATTACTAATAGTGCCTCCTTTCACTCTCAAAAGTGTCCTGGTTTAAATGATACACTATATGAACACCTGTCGTCATCTGAATGAGGCAATTTACAGCCCTTTGAAAGATCTCAGCTGAAGGCCTTTCTAAATATGTATTAATAGGTTGATTTTTGTTCCATGCGAGGTTTCATTTTCCCCCTTTTTGCCCATATTTGCTATGCAAAGGGAGCTACCTGTAGCTGAAATCTTGTGCTATCTCTCAAGAGAAGTAACCCACTTGATACCACTGTTTGTCTGTGATGCCCAGAGATATGTTAGATAGAGGAATAATTTACTGTACCTTTTCCCCATCTTGGTTTGTTTGCTTTTACACACACATACTCAGTCTCGCTCTGTTGTACCCAGGTAGAGTGCAGTGACGTCATCATGGCTCATCCTGCCTCAGCCTTCTGAGTAGCTAGGACTACAGGCACGTGCCACAACACCAGGCTGATTTTTTATTTTTAGTAGAGAACGGGTCTTGCTCTTGCTCAGAGCTCAGGCTGGTTTCAAACTCCTGAGCTCAAGCAATCCTCCCACCTCGGCCTCCCAGAGTGCTAGGATTACAGATCTAAGCCACCTCGCCTGGCCTGTTTGCATAATTTGTAGATGACTCTGAATTCATGTCATTTACTTTGGTACCTGCTTAAAAATATGAAGGAAAATTATAGACTGAAGAAGATGAGTTAGGAAATGTGACTGAGCCAGGCTAAACACTGATTAGACCTCATGCAAGGTAAAATGTTACCAGTAACTAGGATCATTTGCTTGTTACCAAGTGGCTAGCATTAGATTGAATAGCATGAGGATTGGTGAAGAGCAGGCTTATGATAAGATTGGAGCTAATCAGGCTAACATATATGGTATTATTTAATATTATTGATTATCTTGACAATTAATAGAATTAGTGAAGAGTGATCATAATCATCTAGTGGTATGTGTCATCAGGAATAAATCCTACCTTTTAAACTGTGAAATATTAGAGGGGCATAAGTAAATGTCACAGTAACTCTCCCAATGGGTCCAGTTTTGTCCTAGGGCAATTGGTTGTGGGATTCCACTCATCTGACTCTGGTATGACATTTCCCTTTCACCCCAACCTGAGTTGCCTGTTAGGGTTCTTTCATGACCCTCTGAAAACAAAGCTATTTTTCTTTTGTACCTTTTTTTCAGATTATTTTATTTCACTATCTTATACAGTACCTCTAGGTCTCTAATTTATTGGTGTTTTAGTTTTATTGATCAATTCTGCGGGGATTTTTTGATGGTTTATTTTCTATTTCATTATTTTATTTTTACAGGATAATTATATTATTGCAAAAACATAATTAACCTTCCAATTATAAACGTGTATATATTTGTTTATGTCTGTATGAACATGGAGAAATATGATTTATTAACATCAGGATGTTAAATTCATTACCTTGAAGGGGCAGAGGTGGGAAAGATTATTATAAATATATTCTTTGTTTTATTCCAGTGGTTATTTTGAACAATTATTAACTTTGGATTGTTGTGAAATATTCTAAATGAGAGAAATTAGATAGTAGCCACATCTTTCATACCCAAGGGCCCCACCTACCTGCAAGTTCCCATCACCTCTTCCTGGCACTTCTGCCATAGCCTCATTGCACTTCTATTTTTGCCCTTCTCTAAATATTTTCCCATCTAATAGGCAAGATAGTACTTTAAAAACCTAAATCAGAACATGGCACTCTCTTTGTTAAAAACCTTCAATGCCTTTCCATACACATTAAATAAATTCCAAACTTGTTTTCTCACTCTAAAAAGCCCTGAGTGATCTGCATCTACTCACCTCTCCAGCTCCTCCTCTGTGTTCCAATCTTCCTCATGCCCACTGGGCTCCAGCCTCAAGTGTTAGCTGCTAGGATATGGCCAACTACATATTCTTGCATCAGCGTCTCCTTATATCGTGCTCCTTGTATTCTGCCCCCTGTTCTCTGACTCAGATACTCTCCTCAACCCTTCACTTTAGCAACCGTTGCTCATCTTTCAGTGCTCAACTTAAATTTCACCTCCTCAAAGAAGCCTTCTATGACTGAGGCTTGTTTCCCTTTCCGCTTTCCATCCCAGTTATTTCTAAAAAGTTTCTAGTATAAAATAAAGCACAGTCGGAGAAAATTACACAAAACAAAACTTAACTTAAAGAGTTATCTTAGGCCGGACTCGGTGGCTCGTGACTATAATCCTAGAATTCTGGGAGGCCGAGGTGGGAGGATAGCTCGAGGTCAGGAGTTCGAGACCAGCCTGACCAACAGCGAGACTCCGTCTCTACTAAAAATAGGAA
>NW_012148730.1:1065304-1068125 GCF_000956105.1 Propithecus coquereli
TCAGAACGATCCTCCCGTCTTGGCCTCCCAGAGTGCTAGGATTATAGACGTGAGCCACCGCGCCCGGCCCATGGGTAACCTTTTGAGAAACTGCGAGATAGATTTTCAAAACAGCTGTATCATTTTATATTCCCACCAGCAGTTTATGAAGATTCCAATTTTGCTACATCCTCACCATTATCTTTTATTATCTGTCCTTTCAGTTATAGCCATCCTAGTGAGCGTGAATTTGTATCTCATTATGGTTTTGATTTTCATTTCCCTAATTTCTAGTGGCGTTGGGCATATTTTCATGTGCTTATTGCCCACTTGTGTATCTTTTTTGGAGAAGTATCTATTCCAATCTTTTGTTCACTTTAAAATGTAATTTTTTTATTATTGAGTTTTAGAAGGTTTTTATATATTCTGGATTCAAGTCCCTTATCTGATAGATGATTTGCAAAAATTACCTCTCACTATGTGGGTTGCATTTTCACTTTCTTGATGGTATCCTTTGCAGCACAAAAATTTTTAATTTTGATGAAGTCTAATTTATGCGTTTTTTTCCTTTTGTTGCTTGTTGGTCTTACATCTAAGAAACCACTGCCTAATTCAAGTTCATGACAACTTATGCCTGTTTCTTCTGAGAATTTTATAATTTTATCTCTTACACTTGAGTCTTTCATCCATTTTGAATTAATTTTTGTATATAATGTGAGGTAGGAGTCCAACTTCATTCTTTTGGAGGTGGATATCCTGTTGTCCCAAAATTCTGTGCATTTTTAACATGAGCATAGATTTGTGTAGATGGTGTAACCACCATCAAAATAGGTATAAAACTTTTCTATAACCACAAAGATCCTGCTACTCCTGTATAGTCATGATCATCTCCTCTCTTTCCGTGTCCCTAAACCTTAATAACCATTAATCTGTTCTCCATCTTTATAATTTTATCATTAAGAATGTTATATAAATGGAATCAGATAGTACATAACCTTTTGAGATTAGCTTTGTCATTTAACATAATTCCCTTAAGATCCATTCAATTTATTATATGTATTAGTAGGTGTTTGTGTGTGTGTGTGTGTGTGTATGTATGTGTGGACTCTTTAAGAATTTCTACATAAACAATCATGTTATTTGTGAATAGACACAGTTTTATTTCTTCCTTTCCAATATTTATTCCTTTATTTCATTCTCTTGGCTTATTGAGCTGGGTAGAACTTCCAGTACTATGTTGAATAGCAGTGGTAAGAGCAAACATCCTTGCCTTGTTTCTGATCTAAGGGAGAAAGCATTCAATCTTTCAACCTTAAGTTTGATGTTAGCTCTAGTTTTTTGGTGGATGTTCTTTACTAGGTATATGAAGTTACCTTGTATTCCTAGTTTGCTGAGAGCTTTTATCACGAATGGATGTTGAATTTAGTCACATGCTTCTTCTACATTATTTGATGTGATCATGTAGTTTTTATTTTGATAGGTGGATTGCATTGATTTTCAAATATTAAACCAGCCATGTATCCCTGGAATAAACCTCAGTTACTTGTGATATATAATTATTTTTATACATTGCTGGATTCTATTTGTTAATATTTTGTTTAGGGCCGAGCGAGGTGGCTCACGCCTGTAATGCTAGCACTGTGGGAGGCCAAGGTAGGTGGATTGTGTGAGCTCAGGAGTTCGAGACCAGCCTGAGCAAGAGCGAGACCCCGTCTCTACTAAAAATAGAAAGAAAGAAATTAGCTTGACAACTGAAAATATATATAGAAAAAATTAGCCGGGCATGGTGGCGCATGCCTGTAGTCCTAGCTACTTGGGAGGCTGAGGCAGGAGGATTGCTTGAGCCCAGGAGTTTGAGGTTGTTGTGAGCTAGGCTGATGCCATGGCACTCTAGCCCAGACAACAGAGTGAGACTCTGTCTTAAAAAAAAAACACATTTGGCCCAGGAACTGGTACTGAATGTGTGGTGCAGTGGTGGTTCAAGAAGTTTTGCAAAGGAGAGGAGAGCCTTGAAGATGAGGAATAGTGGCCAGCCATCGGAAATTGACAACGACCAATTGAGAGCAATCATCAAAGCTGATCCTCTTACAACTACATGAGAAGTTGCCAAAGAACTCAACATCAACCATTCTATGGTCATTTGGCATTTGAAACAAATTGAAAAGGTGATAAAGCTCGATAAGTGGGTACCTCATGACTGAAAATCAAAAAAATCATCATTTTGATGTGTCGTCTTCTGTGCAACAACAACAAGCCATTTCTCGATGGGATTGTGACGTGCGATGAAAAGTGGATTTTCTATGACAACTGGCGATGACCAGCTCAGTGATTGGACCAAGAAAAAGCTCCAAAGCACTTCCCAAAGCCAAACTTGCACCATTAGAAGGCCATGGTCACTGTTTGGTGGTCTGCCGTGAGTCTGATCCGCTACAGCTTTCGGAATCCCAGCAAAACCATTACATCTGAGAAGTATGCTCAGCAAATCGATGAGATGTACCATAAACTGCAACACCTGCAGCCGGCATTGGTCAACAGAAGGGGCCCAGTTCTTCTCCACGACAACACCCCACCACACATCACACAACCAACGCTTCAAAAGTTGAATGAATTGGGCTACAAAGTTTTACCTCATCCACCATATTCACTTGACCTCCCACCAACTGACTACCACTTCTTCAAGCATCTCGACAACTTTTCACAGGGAAAATGCTTCCACAACCAGCAGAATGCAGAAAATGCTTTCTAAGAGTTCGTCAAATCCCGAAGCACGGATTTTTACACTACAGGAATAAACAAACTTATTTCTTGTTGGCAAAAATGTGTTGATTGTAATGGTTCCTAT
>NW_012148730.1:1069161-1074785 GCF_000956105.1 Propithecus coquereli
TGCTCAGGCTGGTCTCGAACTCCTGAGCTCAAACAATCTGCCTACCTTGGCCTCCCAGAGTGCTAGGATTACAGGCGTGAGCCACCACGCCTGGCCAGTTTTGATTCTTTTACATTTGTTTGGAATCATTTTATGAGACAGGAGATGATCTGCCTTGATGAAGGATCCATGTGCTCTTGAAAGAATGTCTGTTCTGCTGTTGGTGGGTAGAATGTTCTATAAATGTCAGTTAGACCTTGTTGGTTGAAAGTGGTGTTCAGTTCTTCTGTATCCTTATTGATTTTCATCTAGTAATTCTATCAGTTGTTGAGAGAGGGATGCTGAAGTTTTAAGTATAATTGTGGATTTATCTATTTGTTCTTTAATTTCTATTAGTTTTTCCTTCATGTATTTTGAAGCTCTGTTGTTTGATGCATACACATTTAGATTTGCTATGTCTTCTAGGGGAATTGACTCTTTTTATCATTATGTAATGTCCTTCTGCCTTTGAGAATTTTCTTTGTTCTAAATCAAAAGATAAGTTCTTTTGCAAGGCATATATTTTTACACCCTTTTATTTTCAACCTACCTATATCATGTTTGAAGTAATTTTCTTGTACACAGCATGTTTGAGTCATGTTTCTTTAAGCACTCTGCCAATCTGTCTTTTAATTGGTTGGTTTAGATCATTTACACTTAATGTAATTGTCGTTATGTTAAAGCTTCAATTTGCTGTTTTATGTTTTCTGTTTGTTCCTTTAGTTTTTTGTTCCTCTTCATTTTTCTTGCCTTGCTGTGTGTTGCTTGAACCTTTTTTAATAATTCAATTTTGGTTTATCTATACAGGTTTTAAATGTATATGTTTGTATGTATTTTTTAGTGGTTGCTCTATGTATTACGTTATACATAAGTAATTAGTCACAGTCTTCTAGTGTCAACATTTTAACCTTTGGGAAGTTTTCAGCCATTATTTTTTCCAAATACTGTTTTGGCCCCATACTCTTTCTTCTCTTTGTTTCTGGAACTCCAGTGATATGAATGTTCTGTCTTTTTGTCATTGTCCCTCAAGACCCTGAGGCTCTATTCATTTCTTTTCAGTGTATTTTCTCTGTTGTTCAAATTGGGTAATTTCTGTTGTTCTATCTTCAAGTTAACTGATTCTTTCCTCTGTCATATTTATTCTGGTATAGCCCATCCAGTGAGTTTTAAAATTTTTATTATATTTTTTAATTCTAAAATTTTTATTTAGTTCTTCTTTATACATTCTTTTTCTTTGCTGAGACTTTTTTTCATTTGTTTCAAGTGTATTTTTAATTGCTTATTGAAGTATTTTTATAATGATTGCTTTAAAACCCTTGCCAGGTAATTTCAGCATCTGTGTCATCTCTGTGTTAGAGTCTGTGGATTTTCTTTTCTCATTCAAGTTGAGATATTTCTGGTTCTTGGTAATAATGAGTGATTTTCTATTGTGTTTTGGACATTTTGGATATTATGTTGTGAGATTTTACATTCTATCCTTCCTCTTTTGCAGGCAATCGCCCTGTTTAGATGTGGTGTGCAGGTCTATGTTGGGGTGGATATATAGCTCTCTACTGGACCCTGCTGACACTGGCCAAAGTGAAGCACCACCTCACCACACCTTGTTGTCAATGGATGGAAGTGAAAGTTCAGCTCTCCACTCAGCCCTGCTGACACCTCCCTGGCAAAAGCATAGTACTGGCTTGTGTGACTTTGAAGCTGCTGGGTCAGATTAGAAGTTCTGCTCCCTGTTGGGCCTTGTTGACATGGGAGTTGGGGAGAAGCCGAGTACTGCCTCACCTGTTTTGTTCTATCCTGTTGCCACTGGGGGGAGGGGTAGAAGTTCAACTTCCTGCTGGGCCATCTCCCAGCACTAGGTTGGGGAATGAGGAATGGAGGGCTGACTGACACTGCCTCATTGCTGCCATGTGGGGATAGCCCCACTGACACTACCCCAGCAGGGAAAGTGGAGTGCCAAGTAGCACCACTTTGGGTAGCTTTGTTCCACCTTTTTGCTACTGGGAAGATAGGGCAGAAGTTCACTCCCACTTGGCCCTGCTGATACTACCCCTGTGGAGGAAGCAGAGGGCCAACTTGCCCTCCCTAACTGCTGCCATGTGGGGTCAGACATAGGTGTCTCTGTTTGGCACGGCTGACACCATGGGAAGGGGCAGATTTTCCTTTGATGTTTTTGACTAGAATTGAGTGGATATTATCAAAAAGTTTTTCTGTTCTGCCAGCCCACCCTTTTCCTAGTCATTTAACAAAAGGAAATAAACTTTTCTTGAGGCTCTTTTTTTTTTTTCAGTCCGGGCCTATTGGCAGTTTTAGGTTGCATGCTTCTCCAGCGTTCCATCTGGAATATATCTAAGGCAAAAAGAAACTCCAGACAGCTGACCACTGTACTGTTCTTTAGGTCCTAAGGTTTCTAGGCAATCTATACTACCTTGTCCTTTGTACCTTCCAGAGTCTTCCTATGCTTGATTGTTTTTGCATCAAGGTTTTTTTTTTATTATTATTGTAAGAGGAAGAAGTAGTGAAAAATGGGCTATTGATTTTTTTGAAAGTATTTGTTAATTCTTTCCTTCTACTTTCTCTGGGTATGCTTTTTTGTTACTTATCTGTATTCTTGAGTTGAGTATTTATTGTCATTATGTTGTGTTCATTTATTATCAGTTGAAATACATTTGAATATATTGGAACAAATAAATGAATTTAATGCTACAACTTTCTTATGAGTACCACTTTAGCTGTATGTCGTGGGTTTTGATGGGTTCTGATTTCCTTGCTGATCATTTTTAAACAGTTTGTAATTTCTGTTTTGATTCCCTATTTAACTCAAGGGTTATTTAGAAGAGTGTTTTTAAAATGCCAAGTGGATCGATGGGAGACAGAGCTGTCCTTTGAGCCTGTGTGTTTCCACATAAGGTCCTCAGGGAGCTAGGATTTTTCTGAGAAGCTCCCACGGAAAAATAAGATTGGAAATTTGGTCCCCTGCTATTCTTTCCCTATCTTTGTTGTTCAGGTGTTGATTGTGTACTTACATGCAATAAGTCTCAAGGTACTTTGCCTTGCCAAGGAGAAAAAGAAAGTTAAGACATGGTTCCTGCGTTTAAGAAATATATACTTGGGCCGGGCACGGTGGCTCGTGCCTGTAATCCTAGCACTCTGGGAGGCTGAGGCAGGTGGATCGCTCAAGATCAGAAGTTTGAGACCAGCCTGAACAAGAGTGAGAGCCCGTCTCTACTGAAAAATAGAAAGAAATGATCTGGAAAACTAAAAATATATATATAGAGAAAAAATTAGCCGGGCATGGTGGCACATACCTGTAGTCCCAGCTACTCGGGAGGCTGAGACAGGAGGATCGCTTGAGCCCAGGAGTTTGAGGTTGCTGTGAGCTAGGCTGACGCCACGGCACTCTAGCCCGGGCAACAGAGCAAAACTGTGTCTCAAAAAAAAAAAAAAAAAGGTATACTTGACGTGATGATATGTATATACAAACCACTTAAATAGCAATACCTGACAGTAGTGACTAAATTACTGGCAATGAGGTTTAGGGAAATCAGTATAGGCTAAACTAGTTTGGAGGAAGGCCTCTTGGAAGTGAAGTATTTGAATTGGACCTTAAGGGGTAAGTAAGATTTAAATATGCAGAGAGGAAATGTAAGGATGCTGCAGGCTGAGAAATGGGCGTATCCAAAGTCTACCATGGATGGAAATGGGAAATTTGAGTTACGGTGGTAAAGGAAGATGAATTCAGTGTTTGTTGTGTTATGTTTTAGATGATTATAGGACATCTAATAGGAAAATACCCTGAAAGTTATTGATCCTCATTTAGTGATAAACTGGTTGAGTTTAGCTTTGTCCAAAACAGTAGTCTGTTCTCTCTTGGCTTGGTTAGAGGGATACAGTGTTCTTGTTTGGATGTATCTGAGTTGAGCATATGTGTCATAAGTGGTATACCAGATATCTCCTGCTTATCCATCCTGATCCACTCTTTACTCTTTTATATTCTGCTCTGTGACCCAGGGGGCTAACCTATATGGATTACATCAGCAAGTTCCTTTCCCTTCTTGGCTTCTGACAGAGTTTGAGCAGTAGAGATCCCTGGCAGGACATCAAAGGGAGGGAAGACACTGAGGTCAGAGTGTTTTATTCCTGGCTTCCTCCTTGCAGGATTGCCTTAGGCTGGCTACTATCCCTTAACTAAAAGTCACAGCTCTCTCAAGAGGACTCTTTCTATACCACATTTTCCTTTTTTGTTTTATCTGTTTCCTCCCCTTGTCCTTTTGGGCATAGGGGTGTAGTAACAGCCCCAAGTTACTGTACTATCTCTCCCTATCGGTTTTCCTACACCCTGCCCACACCTTTGTATAGTCCTTTTGTTAAACTTTCCACTGATTATGCTAATTTGAGTGCACCATCTGTTTCCTGCTGGGACCCTGACTGATACAGATGAGGTCTCAATTTTCAAAGAATTATAATACAGTGAAATAAGCCTAACAAAATGTGACTAAATATGATTCAATCTGCCTCTCTGATTAATATAGGCTCTTGCAGTGCTTTCAGATAATCATTCTGAACTACAGTCTTTAGTGTATCGTAGACACATGGGAATGCCAGTTCATGGAATATTAATAATAACTAGTATTCATTAATTACTCCTTCCATGCACGGTGCTAAGCATGTTTTATGTACATTATTTCACTTCACCTCCACAGCAACTCTACAAAGTAGGTAATGTTTTGTTTTTAATCTCCTTTTTATAGGTGAGGAAACTAAGGCTCAGAGAAATTAAACAGCCTGCCAGAGATTTTACAGCTGAGAAACAGAAGAGCCGAGATAGAAATTCAGGTCTGTCTGACTCCATAGCTCATGTTCTAAACTCAAAAAGTGTGGTCTTCAGTTTAGCAGCATCTGGCAGTTTGTTAGAAATGTAGAATCTCAGGTTTTACCTCACACCTACTGAATCAGAATCTGCATTTTAGCAAGATCCCCAAGTGAATTACGTGCATATTAAAATTTGAGAAGCAATACTTTAAACCATGTTGCTATTACAGTCTGCCGATTATAGACTACTGTAGAAAGTTCTGTTTGATTGATGCTGGGTAAAAAGAACATTTACTATTCTGTGCTCTTTAACACTAATATCATATGGCCTTCTAACTGGAATCTGAAAAGCCAGTGCTGTCATTTTTGAGAAAAGGGCATTGAGAGTCATTAGAGAGATGCCAGGAAATAGCCTGAGCTGCCACAGTCGCTACCTCTCCCCCATGTCCTTCATCTCACCACTACCCACCCCCTTTTTTTTTGAGATAGGGTCTCCTCTGTAGCCCGGGCTAGAGTGCAGCAGCATCATCATAGCTCCCTGCAACCTCAGATTTCTGGGCTCAAGTGATCCCCCTGCCTCAGTCTCCCGAGTAGCTGGGACTGCAGGCACGCGCCCTGACACTTGACTAATTTTTCTATTTTTTGTAGAGATGGGGTCTCACTATGTCGCTCAGGCTGGTCTCAAGCTCTTAGCCTCAAGTGATCCTCCTGCCTTGGCCTCCCAAAGTGCTAGGATTATAGGCATGAGCCACCATGCCTGGCCTCATCCCTTTCTCTTTTTTTTTTTTTTTTTTTTT
>NW_012148730.1:1085873-1087388 GCF_000956105.1 Propithecus coquereli
AAAAAAAAAAAAAAAGATTCTTGTTTTAACGTTTTGAAAAGATTAATACATATTTTCCCTGCCACCTCCCTAGTTATCCATTTCCCTTCCTGGAGGCAGTCACTGTAACCAGTTTCTTATGTGTCTTTTCAGAGATATTCTATACATATGTGTATATGTATACCCTTCAATTTTATACAAATTTTAGCGTACCATAAATGCTGTTATGCACTTTGCTCTTTTCCCAAACTATATATTAGAGACTGTTTCATATCAGTACATACAGTGCTTCTAGATGATGAGGTTGCATCCAGTCTTTGGCTGTTATCAACATGCTTATACATATTTCACATGTGAGAGCATATATTTAGGAGAAATTGGTTAGAACACTTTGGTGATTGGCTTGTTCAAGTGGCTATGTAACCACAGTACCGTGTGTGTAATCAATGTGCCATGCTTAAATACGGGGTCATAGGATGTTAGAGCTAGAAAGGATCTTAGAGATTCCAGAGAAAGCCAAGATCACATAGAGACTTAGAAGCAGAGCCAGGACTAAACCCACAGTTTTTTACTCCAGTCCATAATGTAGTTCTTTTTACTACATCACACTGCTATCTGTGAGAGATTTGGCATGGCCTGATTTCTGTCCCAACAGGCAGGACTGTGCATTATCTGGCCCACTGTGATGTCACTACCCTGTCTTTACCTGATTTCTCTTTCCAGAGTCTGACTTTGCCAAGCTAATTTTCCCTACTTTCCCTGCTGCTCTGACTAATAACTACTTTTTTCTTTTTAAGTTAAAACTGAGTCGGGGACTCAGTTCGGGGACTCTTTCTTTAGTAGTAAAGCCAAGTAGGAGAGGTAGGAGTGCTAGGGAGATGATCTGATAATGCCTCAAGATTAATGATCTTTCCTGTTGCTATAAACTCTTAGCTCATCCATTGAGTCATCATGCAGTCTAGGGGGAGTCCCTTTCTCTTCTTAGTATTGCTGGAATATCTCCTTGCCTTGGCCATAAGATTGAGCACCTAAAGGTCCACTGAGTGCTTAATGTGCCCAATAAGAAAGAATATGAAAGTGTATTCACTTAGTTTCATTCTCATTGGATGATACTAGGGAAGTGATATTCTGTGTGCAGCCCAAGGAAATCAAGGGCTTTGGTGTCAGGGACAGACAGGTGCAAATGACTCTTAAGCCAATCTTAACTCTAGCCCAGACCACAGAGGGGTCAACTGCTGTGAATCTTTATGAAATGCACACTATGATGAAACTGTTGTAGGACTGTAGATCTATCCCTAGGATACTTTTTCTCAAAGTATAATCCTCTGAGCACCTGCATTGTTTGAAGGTTGGGGCCCGGGAGTCTGTAAGTAGTCCTCCTCTGCCCTCAAGTGATTCTTATGTGAACTTAACGATAAGAAATACTGGCGGCCGGGCGCGGTGGCTCACGCCTGTAATCCTAGCTCTCTGGGAGGCCAAGGCTGGCGGATTGTTTGAGCTCAGGAGTTCGAAACCAGCCTGAGCAAGAGCGAGACC
>NW_012148730.1:1087438-1088247 GCF_000956105.1 Propithecus coquereli
GTAGCTGGGACTACAGGCATGTGCCACCATGCCCAGCTAATTTTTTCTATATATTTTTAGTTGTTCAGCAAATTTCCTTCTATTTTTAGCAGAGACGGGATCTCGCTCTTGCTCAGGCTAGTCTCGCTCTTGCTCAGGCTAGTCTCGAACTCCTGAGCTCAAACAATCCACCTGCCTCGGCCTCCCACAGTGCTACAATTACAGGTGTGAGCCACTGCGCCCGGCCCTCATCCCTTTCTTGTCCCTGTTGATATCTGCTTTAAGAAAGCATATCAGATGATAAATCTATGAAATGTGCTCTATCTCACTAGTAATTAGGGCAATTCACACTAAAACCACAGTGAGATACTACTGCACATGCATCAGAGTGGCTAAAATGGAAAAAGACCGACATTATCATGTACTGATGAAGATGTAGATCTATTGGAACTTTTGTACACTATTGGTGGTAATGTAAATTGGAACAACTACTTTGGAATGCTATTTGGCGGTATTGACCAAAGCTGAACTTAGGCATACTCTAATGACCAAGTAATGTCACTCCTAGTTATTTAATCAAGAGAAACCCTCCCACATGTATATAAGAATACACATGCATATATATTTATTTATTTATATACATATCCCCATTGAAAGATTTTGTTTGAGATAGTAAAAAGTGGAAAGAAACCTAAATGACCATAAACAGAATGAATACATAAATTATGGTATGGCCGGCCATGGTGGCTTATGCCTGTAATCCTAGCACTCTGGGAGGCTGAGGTGGGAGGATCGCTTAATCAAGAGAAACCCTCCCACATGTATATAAG
>NW_012148730.1:1089078-1092717 GCF_000956105.1 Propithecus coquereli
AAAAAAAAAAAAAAAAAACTTGGCTTCCTGTCTCTGGTAGGTAGGCCTTGTAGAGCTCACAACACATTATGGGAGCCCGATGAGTTTGGGGAATCAGTAGGATTAAACATCTCTTCTACAAGGCAAGGTTGCTACAAACTTTTTTTCCATATCCTCACTCTCTGTCTACTGGCTGGGAATGCTGAGTTTGACCTGCTTAAGGGTATCATTAAACAGGGTAATATGAAACGCTAGTAAACAGTGACTCTTCCAACCTAAAGCTGAACTCCTCCAGCACTTAAAAGTCATGTTTGACTACCTCTGGTAGCAGCTGCTGGACATGAAACCCAGCTCAGAGAACCAAAAAAGTTATAAATGGTCCCTGGTGTGATTAAAATGGACCATTGGCAAAGTAGTTGGATCAAAATTCTAAGTTCTGAGCAACACAGTTTTTCCTGTAAAGGGCCTACAGGGTATTTAGGAGAAAACAGAATTCTGGAAAATGAAAGGCAGTGCATGGTCCCTGATCTCGCCTGTGGTTAGTTTTTTCTCAATTACTCAGTAATTGCCTTTAAATTCCCTAGGCTGTTAAGACCTTGAAAATCTACCAGAGGGGTATGTAAGATAGGGAGAGTAAGAAAGAGTTTTAGAAAGGCAGGGAAAAAGGAGGAAAATAAAAGAGGAAGACTCTCTTGAATGGGTTGTTTCTGTTCTTTGATGATCTGACCCACCTATTTTATGCATTTGATCTAGTGATGACTCATGAGGAGAATCTTAGAAGATGTTTGAGTTCTAGTCCCAGCTTCATAAGTCCACTAGCTCAGTGAACTTGAGCAAATCAATTAACTTTGAACTTCAAATACTTCATCTATAAAATGGAGATAATAATAGTATTTACCCACTATGGTTGTTGAGGCATGTAAAATACATAGCATAGTGCCTGGCATGAGGTAAGTAATTAATTAATAACTTGATGATTTTTGTTGTTGTTTTGACAGTGTCATGGAAGCAAAGGAGGAGAGCTTTGTGAGTAGGAGAGGGAAGTCTGGTCTACATAATGCCAAATGCAGCAGAGAGGTCAAAGAGGATGAGAATTGAGAAAAGGCTAGGGTTTTGAGGCTTGATTAGAAATGCTGAGTGATGTTTACACTTGAGGCTTATCTTCTGAGCTCCTCATTTTTCTGGAAATGGGAATCAGAGTTTAAAAAGAAAATCTCTCACTTTTTGTGCTCAGGGTATATATTTACTTTAAGTTAGAGGAAGTGATGTTTATGGGGAGAGTATATAAGAAGGTGGCTGCAGCTGTGACAGCCATAGCAGACTCTGTTTACCCATTAGAACTTTCTGTGATGTGAAAGTGTTCTCTATCTGTACTGTCCAATGCACATGTGGCTATTGAGCACTTCAAATGTGGCTAGTGTAGCTCAGGAACTGAAATTTTAATTTTATTTCATCTTAATTAGTTTTAATTTAAATAGCCACATGTGGGTAGTGGCTACCATAATGGATAGTGCAGCTCTGGCTACCTTGAAAAAGCCATCAGTCTAATTAGGGAAGCAAGGCAGATACTCGAGACCAGTTAAATACCAAAGGAATTGGGGTCAGACAGTAGAGACTTAATTGTTCAGAAAAAAGAAATGATATCCTCCGGGGTGGAGAATTTAAAGAGAGTTGTCTATAGCCATACCACCCTGAACTCGCCCAGTCTCGTCTGATCTTGAAAGCTAAGCAGGGGCGGGCTTGGTTAGTACTTGGATGGGAGAATTTAAAGAGAGTCTTGTAGAACAGGTGAAACTTGAGCTTGACCTGGAGGGATGTATAGTGTTTGGCTACGAGGAAAGAAGGCAAAAGGTTATTCCAGATGGGTTGGAGGGGGTGGGCAAAGGTTTGGAGTTAGAAATGCCTCCTATATGAAAAGTTAGAGGACAATGGCCATTCTAAAATAGAGCATTCATATTAGGAGTTATGTGAGTTTGGGCCTTGGGCCAAGTCATGGACAGCCTTAAATGCTAGCACAAAGAGTTTGGGCTGTCCCCACGGGCCAATGTTTTGCAAAGCTTGTTTAAAACACAGATTCCTGGGCCCCACCTTGATGTAGTAAATCAAATTTTCTGGGTGGGACCCTAGGACATCAGGATTTTCAGCAAGCTCCCCGGGTGTTGTTGTACATTCAAATTTAAGATCTATTAGATAGGCAGGAGGGAGCCTGTGGAAGCTTTTAGTCAAAGGAGTGATGTGATGATAAAGGTATCTTAGGAAGCTTAATAAGGTGGGAAAGTGTAGGATGTAGAAACTAGAGTACGGAAACCAGTTAGGTGACTATTAAAGTAGTTCAGATATGGACTTCACAAGTCCACTTCTTCTTTCTGGCTAGTATCTAAGCGATTTTAGTTTAGACAACTAAATAGCCTTCTCTTTTCTATGCTTCGGCTTCCTCATCTATAAACTGGAGATGATCATAGCTCCTACTCATAAGGGCATTTTCAGTGTTAAATTAGATCATAAAGGGCTTACAACAGTACCTGACACATAGTAAGCACTCAACAAATGTTGGTATTAATATTATTTAAACTAAAGAGCTCTTTAGTTTATTCCAATTTACATAATAGTTAAAGCCAGTCAGTTACATTTCATAAAAAAAGTGTTAAATGTGCCCATTCAGCGTATGAAAACTAAGTCCTAGACTTTTTGCTTAATGATTTGTATTTCAAAGCATAATGCTTCACTTAATTTAACATATGATTATCCATCATAAAATAAATCAGAGGCTGAATAGTTCTTCCCACTGAAGGTATTAACCTAGGGTTAGTTCTTGGCTATGAATTATATATTTTTTTAAACTGTACTTTTTATATTGCTACTAGCTTTCAGTGAATGCCGTTGATGACATTTATTTCAAAAGAAAAGAAGGGTCTGTTTTTTGCTCTTCTAGGGGACTGATAGAGAAAATAAAATTCAATTTCTTATCTAGGCATGTGGCCTGGTGTGAGTTGATCCCATGACATACCCTGGGGGTGCAGCAACAGCTTTCTGAAGGAATGAGGAAGTCTCTTCAGGTGCCTAACTTGGTAGTTTGTGAACCTCTGGCTGTTGCTTCACTCTTCTTCCAGGCCTCACTGGAACAGAAGCTTCTAGCTTCTCCAGTTTCCTTTGCATATTCAACTAGCCTGAAGCAATTCTCAAGATGCCCCCTTCAAGTCTTGGGGTCAGGGAGGGAAGGAAACAGCTGAAGACCCATGATAGCTACCTACATACCTCTGAGCCAGGCTGAGGCAGGATGTTGCCTCAGACTCTTCTTTTCTGCTTTCAGAGACAAAGTCACCCCTAACTTTGTTCCCTTAGGTTCTTTAGATGGTTGAAAAAGATAAATCTTTGACACGATTGGTTAAGATTCTTTTTTTAGGCCAAGCGCAGTGGCTCACGCCTGTAATCCTAGCATTCTGGGAGGCCTAGGCGGGAGGATTGCTTGAGCTCAGGAGTTCGAGACCAGCCTGAGCATGAGCGAGACCCCGTCTCTACTATAAATAGAAAATAAATTAGCCAAACAACTGAAAATAGAAAAAGTTACCCGGGCACGGTGGCACATGCCTGTAGTCCCAACTACTCGGGAGGCTGAGGCAGGAGGATCGCTTGAACCCAGGAGTTTGAGGTTGCTGTGAG
>NW_012148730.1:1094552-1106734 GCF_000956105.1 Propithecus coquereli
AGATTTTCATAAAAGCCCTTCTGGGGAAGACCATCACTCTCGAGGTTGAACCCTCAGATACAATACAAAATGTAAAGGCCAAGATCCAGGATAAGGAAGGAATTCCTCCTGACCAGCAAAGACTGGTTTTTGCTGGCAAGCAACTGGAAGATAGACGTACTTTGACCATAACATTCAAAAGGAGACCACTCTTCATCTTGTGTTGAGACTTCATGGTGGTGCTAAGAAAAGAAGAAGTCTTACACCACTCCCAAGAAGAATGAGCATAAGAAAAAGAAGGTTAAGCTGGCTGTCCTGAAATACTATAAGGTGGATGAGAATGGCAAAATGAGTTGCCTTTATCGGAAGTGTCCTTCAGATGAATGTGGTGCTGGAGTTTTTATGGCCAGCCACTTTGATAGACATTATTGTGGCAAATGTTGTCTAACTTACTGCTTCAATAAACCAGAAGACAAATAATTGTATATGAGTTAATAAAAGACATGAACTAAAATACTGCTTAAGAGACGGTAAATTGGGAGATGGTCATGAGTCTTTCAACTTGGGGTGGCCTATAAAATTAGTGATAATAGCTGACTGGCAGTTCCAGGTTGTATATGGTTATTTCATTTGGGAAGACATAAAGACTGGGTTAGGTGCACCCTATGTACTTCCACACACCCTGTGCTTCTATCATAACCCTTATCATTGCTGTATTATAATTGAATGTTTTTTTCCCTTCCCTGTGTAATCCGGAGTGTTTTTAGTTGTGAACAACAGAAATTGACTGGCGTATTCAGGCAGAAAATGGTTGTATTGAAATCACATTGAATAGCTCACAGAATCACCACTTAAACTAGAGAACCAGACTCAGGGCTACACAGCTGCCACTGTTACTACCACCTCCACTCCTACTGCCATCAGTGTTAGCTCACGTCCTCCAAGGAGCAGATACCAAGATGGGATTAGACATGCAAGAGATTTATTAGGGGAAATGCCCATGACAGAAAACAGGGTGGGAACTAGAAGAGGCTGGGAGAGCTGTCAGACTGCGATGTAAATCTGACCTTTGTTGACAAGGGAAAGCAAGAAGAAGGTTGGGGAGGAAGAGTCAGACTGAACTAGAGTTCTCATAAAATTTGGCCAAGCTGATGGGGAGTCCCATAGCCAAAGCCACCTATTGGAATAATTCTATGTCTCCCAGAGATGGGCCTGATTTAGTATCCCTGCTGTGCTCAGTCATTGGCTGGGAGCAGTGTGACCTCAAAGCAAAGCGGCAAATATCGGGGTGAATTTAGAACATAGCAGCTAGGGCAAAGGTCAGTTACACTCCCCACATTGGGAGAACTGAGAGGCACATTTTCATAGCTGTCTCAATCAGAGATTTTCCACTGCTTTGGGTCACTGACTCCCAATTCAGGGATGGATCCTTGGACTGAGTAAGCCTAAGTCATGTACATGTGTCCTGACTGTTAAGAGGTCCTGCTTCCCACCAAGGTTCCTGAGCCCTTTCCCCCAAATAAAGGGGTTCAGATGCTGGACAGCAACCACCCCCAAAAAAGGACACTTATCCACTATACTGTGTGAACTCCTTGAGAGCAGAGATCTTTGTCTTGCTCATTGCAATTACAAATATTTACAAATAAATGTTTATTGAAATAATTGAATGACTTTAGCCAGCTGGTGCTCAAATGCCCTTAAACACACACACACACACACACACACACACACACACACACACACACACACACACAATCGACCAATCAATCAATTTAGCCATCAGGGAAATGCAAACCATGGCTAGAATCAAAAAGACAGATAACAACTGTTGTCAAAGATGTGGGGAAGTTGCAACGATCATACACTGCTGGTGGAAATGTAAAGTGGTACAGCCACTTTGGAAAAGTCTGGCAGTTCCTCAAAAGTTTACACATAATTACCACATGATCTTGCATTTTACTCCTAGGTAATACCCAAGTGAATTGAAAACATATTCATGCAAAACTTGTACACAAATGTTCCTAGCTGCTTTATTCATAAGAGGCAAAACTGGAAACAACCCTGTGGTGGTTAATTTTATGTGTCAATCTGGTTAGACAGTCGTGCCCAGTTGTTTGGTCAAATGCTATTAACATTAAAATCAGTAGACAATGAGTAAAACGCATTACCCTCCATCATGTGGGTGGGCCTCATCCAATCAGTTGAAGGCTTTAAGAGCAAAGGCTGAGGTCCGCTGAAGAAGACGGAATTCTGCCTCCAGACTGCAATGTAGAAATTCTGCCTGAGTTTGCAGGCTTCAGACTCAAGACTGCAACATCAACTCTTTTCTGAATTGCCAGCCTGCTGGCCAGCCCTGAATTTCAGACCTGTCAGCCCCCACAACTGCATAAGCCAATTCCTTAAAATAAATCTCCCCCTCTCTTGCCCCAGTTGCCCAATTGGTTCCATTTCTCTGTAATATATCCATACAGTGGAATATTACTAATCATAAAAAGAAATGAGGCCAGGCACGGTGGCTCACCCGTGTAATCCTAGCACTCTGGGAGGCCGAGGCGGGAGGATCGTTTGAGCTCAGGAGTTCGAGATCAGCCTGAGCAAGAGTGAGACCCTGTCTCTGCTAAAAATAGAAGGAAATTTACTGGACAACTAAAAATATATAGAAAAAGTTAGCCGGGCATGGTGGCGCATGTCTGTAGTCCCAGCTAGTCGGGAGGCTGAGGCAGGAGGATCGCTTGAGCCCAGGAGTTTGAGGTTGCTGTGAGCTAGGCTGAGGCCATGGCACTCTAGCCCGGGCAACAGAGCGAGACTCTGTCTCAAAAAAAAAAAAAAACACATAAAAAAGAATGAGAGGGAGCATTGGTCCCAGGGCCCGGCCACCCCCACCCAAAAAAAAAGGAATGAAGTACTGATACATGCTACAACATGGATGAACCTTGACAACATTATACTAAGAGAAAGAAGCCAGACACAAAAGGCCACACATGATCATATATTGTATGATTCCATTTATATGAAATGTCCAGAATAGATGAATCCATTGAGATGGAAAGTTGATTAGTGTTTGCCTAGGTCTAGGGGGAGGGGAGAATGGGGAGTGAGTGATTAATGGGTATGGGTTTCTTCTTTGGGGTGACGAAATGTTCTGGCACTAGATTGTGGTAATGGCTGCATGACTTTATACTAAAACCACTAAATTGTACACTTTAAATGGGCGAATTGTGTGGTATGTGAATTATATCTCAATAAAGCTATATCTATTTCATCCCCCTTCCTCCCCTCTTCCCCCTCTCCCCCCCATCAGGCAGTGTAAATAGAACTAGCCAGCTGCCTGGCAACACCCATCATCCCCAAATTGCATGCTGCATTTTGCGACCGCACTTCTTTCCCTTCAAGGCTAATTTAGATGTTCATTTTTAACCAGATTTGCTGAAGAAAAATGCTAGGGGTGAGGGCTGCAGGGAACTCTGGGCTCCAGGCCCAGATCCCAGCTATGGATGATACTCATGAGGGAGTACCTCGGAACTAACAGGCGAGAGTCTTCTCAGAAAACTTACAGCAAAAAGAGAAATAAGACCCAGCTGATATATAACTGATTTTGCATTAGATAATCTTTTAAGTATGCTAACAGCCCAAGCTGAGCATTCTATAGAAAAAAACCAGCCTGAGCAAGAGTGAGACCCCATCTCTACAAAAAATAGAAAAATTAGCCAGGCATGGTGGTGCACCCCTGTAGGCCCAGCTACTCGGGAGGCTGAGGCAGGAGGATCTCTTGAGCCCAGGAGTTTGAGGTTGCTGTGAGCTATCACGATGCCGCTGCACTCTAGCCAGGGTGACAGAGCAAGATTTTGTGTCAAAAAAAAAAAGAAAGAAAAGAAAAAAAAAAGCCACCCTTCCATCCTGGCTACTGATTCTCTGGACCTTGCCCGTCGCCTCCCACCAACAAGGGTTCCATGACTGGGCTGTCAGCCACTTGCTGAACTTCTTCTCTGTCTTTCCTCTCCTCTTTCCTCTCCTCTTCCCTCATGATTGCCAATCACCTCTTCCAAAGCAGCTCCTGGAGGCCTGACTAGTTTTCAGGCTGTAGTGGCTTGGAAAGCTCAACCCTATCCCTGAGCCTTACATGGTTCAGAGGGGTTCTGAATGCTAATAAAGCTGCCCAGAGCTTTCAGACCAGATGACTTTTAGATCCATTCTTTGTTCCTGCCGAGTCAGGGGTGAGAGGTGGGGTGGGTAAGGAGTCAGACCTTGATCCTACCTTTCTTGCAGAATTCTGGTGCTTTTCAGAGGGAGAAATTGACCCTTGAACACTACCTAGCATTCAGGGGGAAGCCTCGGGGTCACCTCAGATGACTAGTCCTTGGGAGATCAGTGCTCTTAATGGGCAAGGGGTCCTCAGGACCGCAGCAGTCTCATGAGCCAACGTTTTTAGCATCTCCAGTCCTACCTAAGAAGAGTAAAGAGCTGGAATCTAGAGATGGCGTGAAAGACCAAAAAGGGTGTTGGACAGAAACAGGGCAAATTCTCAGTTAGCTTCTCCCAGCAGGGCAAAGGAACAGGGAAATAAGAGACCAGAGTATTTAGTGACCTAAAGCGTCAGAAAGTCCTAGGGCTGAAAATAGAGAAGCTGGTGGGTGAGAGGATCAGATGGCAGGAACTTTTAACGGGTCTATACCAGCTATGGGGGAATCTACTAAAAGTATGGTAGGGGCTCTGCCTTCAAGGAACCTATAATAATCCAGTTGAGGGATAAAAATTAATACACTTGAAATAATTTGTAATTTGGTGCTAAACTGTGGTATCGACCAAAAAAATGCTGTAGGAACTCTGAGAAGGGACAGATCATGTGGGCTGGCAGGCATCCTCTGTGAGCTGAATGCCCTGGCTCCAGGGGCCGCAGCTTTTAGAGATGAGTGTGTCTGAGTCTTGCATGGTTTCTTGGAGGAAATATGGGGAAGGAAGCTTCATCATCATCACCATTTGTCAATCAGCATTGTCATTAACAAGTGTCACAATAAACACTGAGCATCCCTCCCTCACTAACTTTACACTTCTGTTGGAGAGGCAGGGCAAACATGGAAAGAGGTGAAAGGCTAGTACAAGAGGGCATGTGCAAGTAGCACAAAGAGGGAGAAAAATGAGGGTCCGGGAGATCAGAGAAGGCTTCCTGGAGGAGGTAGTCTTTGAGCTAACCCTTGAAGGAAGGTTAGCATTTGGACTAATGGTGAAAAGAGGCAAAAGGGGCTGTAAATGGTATCAAGGCACAGAGGTGGGAGTGAGCAAGGCAAATATGAGAGGTGAGAAAAACAGCTGGATTAAAGCAAAGGGTGTGTGGTAAGGTAGCGTAGGCCACAAAGTTTGAGAGGAAAGTAGTGTAGTGATTATAGAAAGCCTTGAATGACAAGAGTCATTTTGGAACAAAGTAGGAAGTCATTGTAGATTTGTGCATTTGGGGAGAGATGCCACGGAAAAGGAGGAAAGGCTAAAAGAAAAACATTGGGGTTCTTCATTCTTCCCAGCTTTGCTCTCCTGTATTAGGGTGACCAACTCACCCCATCCCAGCAAAATGTTATGAGTTGGTCACCCTGCCTGAAATCCACCTCGTAAACAGGTTCTTAAAGCAATCCTGAGAGGTTCTGCCCCATAGAGTGCTGGTGGAGAACCTCGTCCCAGTTGGACTGTCCCAACCAATCGACACTTTGTCGGAAGTTGTTCTCAATAGTGTTGCTTTCCCTTGTGAAACGCTGAGGAAGAAGCAACCTCCTAGCCCAGCTGCTAGCACAGGTGCAGACCAAGATGGCAAGTCTACTTCAGAAAGCAACCTTTAGATGCAGAATCTGCCCCTGAATCAGCCCTGGCGATAGAAGGCAGCAGTTGTGGGAACCTTAAAAAACAACCCAACAACAAGACTAAATCTATCTTGAGGCCATCATTTTGGTGGCTGCTACTTGGTCACTCCTCATATAGATTCGCTTTACTGACTTCCTGCAGCAAAAAGAGATTGGCACAAGCTCTGCTATATTTGTATTATTACCAGGAGACAGATGTTTTCTCTTTTTCTCTGGGGTTTAGAATTATGCAAATGAAGGCTTGCAAACAAAAGCTCAGCGAGGTGGGGGAGGATTGCTCTTAAGAATCCAGGCAATTTTCAGAGCTCTTTAAGACACCCCTCTCAGTTTTTAGTAACAGCTCTCTTGGCTCCTCTCCAGGCTATTTAGAGCTTGGCACCTCTTCAGAACCTTTCAACCAAAGACCTGAAAGTTCATTCTAAGCCTCCCCCTATCTTGGCCTCATTTTGCAAGTGGAGAAATCAAGGTATATAATATGAGCTTTCAGTGTCTGTGGGCTGTTCTCGAGTCTTGACCTCTATCCTGTGATTCTATCTTCCTTCTGCTGGAAACTCTGGCCCAATTGCCTCCCAGGTTCCCTCTCCCGTGATGTTATCTGGAGGGCAATAGGACCTAGGGAGGTTCAAGCCTGAGGCCGACCGAGGAAGACACACCTGCCTAACCGCGTGGGTTGAGTGAATGCCGGAGCGAGCCTCTTAACTAGTCAGACAGGGCGGGGTGGAAGTGGGCGCCTGCTACTCTTGGCGAAGAGGAAAGCTGTGGCTCCCTCCTGGGTCCGAGGGGTCGTGGGGAGAAGTGCTTCTGAAGAGTGGCCCAAGCCCCTTTTTGTCGCGCCTCTCCACAGGGAGCATCCTTCGGCTGGCCGCCCTGGAACTCTCTGGCTGGTTTTGTTTGGTCCCAGCTGTCCCGCCCATCTCTCCCGCCCCCGCCATCCCAGTGCCTTCGTCCCCGTAGCTGCCGACCTCTCTCGGCTGGAATCGCGGGCCAGGCAGGACCCTGGCTGCAGACGGCATCCAAGAGTTTGGCGACATCGGCGCAGCCGGGTTGGCGCCCTCCCTGTTGCGCCTCTCACTAGCGAAGTTTCTCGCAGGAGAAGAAGCCCGTCTAGCCTTTTCTCGATCCCGCAGAGCGCGCGCACTTTGCTTCTCTGCCTGGAGACTGCGCTGGTGGACAGAGCTGTGGCAATACTCCTGTCCCCGACCCGGCTGTCTCGGGGGCGGGGCTCGAGGAATCCGAGCAGCCATCCTGAGAACCCTGGACTCCACGGCGGTCCTGAGAGAGCGCCGGTGAACGGGCGAGCGGGCGAGCTGATAGCCACAACCTAGCAGTAGCTAGGATTCCTGCGCACTGCATCCCCAAAGGGACTCTCAGGCTGAGCCCCCTCTCCTGCCCTGGCTCGGTTCTCTGCTGACTTGAGAGGGCACACTGGGACTCCTTAGGAGGAGCTGCTGAGTGTGGGTTCCCCGTCAGAGTGGCTACCCCCTGCCAGGGGTCTGCGAAAGGAGTCGCCAGGGAAGCAGCTGTTTTTTCTCATGGCTCTTCATGCGCCTGGAATTGGACTCCGGACTGGGCGCTCGGCTGCTTGCTTTTGTCTTGTTCAAGCTTCACAGCACATACGTTGATTGGAATCCTGGGCCAATCAAGAGCCAAGTTCAAAGTGATACTCCAGGACTCTCCATCCCAGACTCCAAGTCGAATTTGTGTCTAGAAGAGAGGAGTCTCTTGCTCTAACTAGTGGATCTCCATTCCATAACTGGACTTACCAGAGTATTCCTCACCGATACCTGGACTGCAGTGGCTACACGGTTCTCTTGGGGATGGGTGGGAGGGTGCTTTGAACTCCAGACCACAACACTCAGAAAGAACCTCGACAATGGACAGAGTTTATGAAATTCCTGAGGAGCCAAATGTGGATCCGGTTTCATCTCTGGAGGAAGATGTCATCCGTGGGGCCAACCCCCGCTTTACCTTTCCATTTGGCATCCTCTTCTCCACCTTTTTGTACTGTGGGGAGGCTGCATCTGCCTTGTACATGGTTAGAATCTATCGAAAGAATAGTGAAACGTACTGGATGGCATACACTTTTTCCTTCTTTATGTTTTCATCCATTATGGTCCAGTTGACCCTCATTTTTGTCCACAGAGATCTGGCCAAAGATAGACCACTATCGCTATTTATGCATCTAATCCTCTTGGGACCTGTTATCAGGTGAGCAACTTTTTAATCTCTTCTCCATCCTCACCCCTACTCCAGACTTGTGCAGAGAAAGATGAAACCAATATTTACAAGATTGTTATTATGCCTGTAATCTAATCGATTCTCCCATTCCCTCCCACTCTTGGCTTCCCTGTCTACCATCCAAAAAACTTATCTCAAATCTTAAATGCCACCATGATGAACATGTGGCATGTATCTGTGTTCCAAAACTATGAATGCCGTTGATAGGTGGCCGGGTGCAGTGGCTCACGCCTGTAATGCTAGCACTCTGGGAGGCCAAGGCGGGAGGATTGCTTGAGCTCAGGAGTTCGAGACCAGCCTGAGAAAGAGCCAGACCCTGTCTCTACCAAAAATAGAATGAAATTAACCAAACAACTAAAATAGAAAAAAAAAAATTAGCCGGGCATGGTGGTCCGCACCTGTAGTCCTGGTTACTGGGGAGGCTGAAGCAGGAGGATTGCCTGAGTCCAGGAGTTTGAGGTTGCTGTGAGCTAGGCTGATGCCACAGCACTCTAGCCCAGGCAGGAGAGAGCGAGACTCCGTCTCAAAAAAAAAAAAAAAAAAAAAAAAAAGACTTCATTAGACAATGTTTGCTGTCTGGATTTGAGTTGTGAAAACTATCATGGAACCAAAAGACGTGATCACCCTGTGCACACAGGCCATAGCTGCAGAGTGTGTAATTTTGATTCTGCCTTCTGGATGCTCTGTAAATTGGATGAAAGTCCGTCCCCCACCCCGCACCACCTTCCATCACATCTCACATTCGGTTTCTGTACCCTGAGCTACTTGGGCTGGTCCTACTGCTATTTTCAAGTTCTCCCAAGTAATTTGACATCTGGAAAAATACCTTAAACCATCTGTGGTAATCTGGTACCCGCAGCCCAATGTAGTTCACTTTTCTTTCAGTTCATCGGGCTCCTGTTTATCTCTTTGTATATTTCTGCAATGAAGGCGCATAGTTGGAAGGGGGCAAAGGAAGATAGTCCATCTCTCTATGTGGATGCAGTAGCACAATGTCATAGCATCAAGCATTTCCATTCAGATTGCCTTGTAGGGAAGGGAATGTGGTTAATCATAGGGAGACAGGTATCTGTGTCAGCAGTCTCATCTGGATGCTATGGAGTTTTCAAGGTAGGGAAACATTACAAAAACTTATGAGTTCAAGGAGGAAGAATGGACCAAGTTTGTCTTGATTGCAAGAGAGGCAGACACTTGCAATCAGCTGAGGAATATGGGTCAGAGTGTTGCAATGGGAAGGTATCATTAGATAACTAAAACAGTCTGTGAAACTGATTAAGAATGGAAACTCCCCTCTTTATAAAATATCCTATCTGTAAATATATAATTTTTATTTGTCAATTATACCTCAATAAAGCTGGAAAATGTTATTACCAATATATTGTTTAATGGAGAGGACTCGATTAGGCTCTATCAGAGAAAATATAGGATATCAACAGAAACAGTGGCCTGGAATTCAGGATACCTGGAGTCTGGTCCTACCTCTGTCATTGACTAGTTGTGTGGCCTTGATGAAATCTCTGATGATGCCTTGGGGCTCAGTTCCCTCATCTGTAAGATAAATGGGTTGGGCAGATCATAGGTCTCAAACACAAAAGCTTGCAGGAGCCAGGCAGGTATCATAAATGAGTGAAATGGGCCGGGCGCGGTGGCTCACGCCTGTAATCCTAGCTCTCTGGGAGGTCGAGGCGGGCGGATTATTTGAGCTCAGGAGACCCTGTCTCTACTGAAAATAGAAAGAAATTAATCGGACAACTAAAAATATATAGAAAAAATTAGCCGGGCATGGTGGCGCATGCCTGTAGTCCCAGCTACTCGGGAGGCTGAGGCAGGAGGATCGCTTGAGCCCAGGAGTTTGAGGTTGCTGTGAGCTAGGCTGATGCCATGGCACTCTAGCCCGGGCAACACAGTGAGACTCTGTCTCAGAAAAAAAGAGTGAAATGGGCCAAGTATAAGAAAAACAGTAGCCTAGTGTGTGACAATAAATGAAAACGGAGTCTCAAAGTTAGAGAAATGATGACGAGTAGTGAGTACCATGGCAATCCTTCAGGAGGCAGCCGCTCACCAGCTTGGCCCAATGTTTCCATGTTGGAAACTGGCCAGATCCCCCAATTTTTCAGGAGAAGCTTCCAAGACAGGATTTTATATGAAATGTCATGATTTTAAATTTTGACAACTGACTTAAAAGAAAAAAAAAACACCACCACAGTATAGATCCAACCAAATCTGTTGGTCAGATGTGACTCAGCTGGCTTATATGCAATCTTTGGCCTGGGTGATCTAAAGGTCCTTTTAAGCCTGGTGCCATGACTTATACCTATAATCCCAGCACTTTGGGAGACCAAGGCAGGTAAGATCATTTGAGCCCAGGAGTTCAAGACCAACCTGGGCAATTTAATGACACCCCCATCTCTACAAAAAAATAATAATAAAAAAATTAGCTGGACGTGGTAACGCACACCAGTAGTCCCAGTTACTTAGGGAAGGATTGCCTCAGCCCAGGAGTTTGAAGCTGCAGTGAGCTATGATTGGGCAACTGCACTCCAGCCTGGGCAACAGAGCGAGACCCTATCTCAAAAAAAATGTCCTTTCCAGTTCTGAGTCTTTGAAGCTCTAAAAGGAAGACCTCATCTGGAACTTGGAACGGAAGAGTTTAAAGATGTCACTAAAAGAGCCAAGAAACCATTCTTCTCTCCTTTTTCAAATGCAAATTGAGTTAACAGAGCAAGAACTCTCAGCATGCAAATTTCAGCAAGTTACCCACCCCTCAACCCCCACTCCACCCCGGTTTTGACATAACCTTTGTTTGCTTTGTGGCCTCCCAAGCCCTTTTTTATTTCGACCCTCTGTATGTAGTGTTGAGTACTGTTTTTCATTTTTGTCGTTTAGCTAGAAATGATTGGGAAGCATTTAAAACCTCTGGCAGCTAAGCCCACAGCAGGGAAAAAAAATAATTAAAAACTCATAAATTATACTCTTGATTTACTTATTTTCAAGGCCAATTACTTTTTTAGGTAGTTAGGAACTTGATTAATGCTATCAGGCACATGAAGGTGTTTGTAGGGCCTGGCTCCCTTACATAAACTGCAAGCATACTTCTGGAAATGAAAATGTACTGTTATTTACTGAAGCTTACAAGCAAGACAAACGCCCTTACTTAAACCAGTAAATAACCTTAAGAATAGAAGCATAAACAGCATTTCATGTCACCACTTTCCTGATACTTTATCCAGCAATAGCACTGATGGGTTTGAGTTAAAATCTAAAATCTTTGGTTAAAATTGCACTTTGGCATTTTTCCTGAATAGGAATAAAGTGTTGCTTTTTCTTCTCTGTTCTTCCTTTTTTTTTTGAGACAGAGTCTTGCTCTGTCACCTGGGCTACAGTGCCATGGCATCAGCCTAGCTCACAGCAACCTCAAACTCCTGGGCTCAAGCGATCCTCCTGCCTCAGCCTCCCAAGTAGCTGGGACTATAGGTGCACACCACGAGACCTGACTAATTTTTCTATTTTTAGTAGAGATGGGGTCTCACTCTTGCTCAGACTGGTCTCCAACTCCTGAGCTCAAGCAATCCTCCCGCCTCGGCCTCCCAGAGTGCTAGGATCACAGGTGTGAGCCACTGCACCGGCCTCTTCTCTGTTCTTCCTTTTCATCTTTTTCTCTCCCAGGTCTTAGAGTTTGTCCTTAAAAAGTTGAAGTTTCAAACTACACGCTTCAGAGTGGTACAAATGCATCAATGCCAGCGTGATCTGTGGAGAACAGCAGGCAGCGCATGCTTCAAACCTTCCTATCTGGAGCCAAAGCCTAGAGAGCATATAAATCTCTGAGCTTGGCTTTGGTCTATTTTTCTATTAAATTACATCGCTGTTATTATTATTCTCTCCTCCCATAATTTCTCACTCTATATTCTTTTCTTCCTTCTCATTCTTTCATTTACTCAGCAAATATTTATCAAATACCCACTGTGTGATAAGGGCTATGAACAAGATAAACACAATCCTCGCCCTCAATCTATTGGGGAAGATGTCTTAATTTCCAACACAAATGTTCTTCCTGTCATAAGAAATAGTCCGCAGTTTCTATTCATTTCAAGGTGAGTGAGGGAAGTGGTAACTTGGGTG
>NW_012148730.1:1107729-1109339 GCF_000956105.1 Propithecus coquereli
AAAAAAAAATAAAAAGAAATGAGCTGAACAGAAGAGAGAAAACGACAAAAAGTGACACAACCTCCCCAAGTTATTTTATCCCCTCATTACAACCTCCTTTCCCAGGACAGCTTTAGTTAAGTACCCATGATGCTTTACTCCTGCAGATGTTTGGAGGCCATGATTAAGTACCTCACACTGTGGAAGAAAGAGGGGCAGGAGGAGCCCTATGTCACCCTCACCCGAAAGAAGATGCTAATAGATGGCGAGGAGGTGCTGATAGAATGGGAGGTGGGCCACTCCATCCGGACCCTGGCTATGCACCGCAATGCCTACAAACGTATGTCACAGATCCAAGCCTTCCTGGGCTCAGTGCCCCAGCTGACCTATCAGCTCTATGTGAGCCTGATCTCTTCAGAGGTCCCCCCAGGTAGAGGTGAGTGGGGTCAGGAGAGGGGAGGGCTCCACTGAAATCAAGAGTCTTAGAAGTCTAGACCCCAGCTGTCAATATACTGGCCACTAGCTTCATGCGGCTATTTAAATTAAAATTAAATAAAATTTAAAAGTTACTTCCTCAGTAATACTAGCTACGTTTCAAGTGCTCAGTAGCCACATGTGGCTAGTAACTGCTTTGTTGGACAGCGTAGATACAGAACATTTCCATCATCGCCAAAAGTTCTGTTGCACTGGTAGATAGTCAAAGAACTTGGAGAGTCAGACATCTCAGGCCTGTCAGATTGCTTAAACTGGGATAACGTGTGTAGACTAAAAATGCCACAGATAAACCCTCTCTGAGTCTAGAGGAAGCTAATAATATGACCAGTTAGTAGAATATTTTCCCCTGCCTAGAGTGTTTAAATCATGCTGTTACTTTTATTTTTGTGTTTCATTTGTTTAGGGATGGCTGTCTTTAATAAGACGTTCCTAAATATTACTGATCATCAAAATCATGTGGTAACAGAATGGGAGAAAATATCTGCAAACTACCCATCCAACAAGGGATTAATAACTAAAATATATAAGGAGCTTCAACAACTCAATAGAAAAAAAATCAAATAATCTGATTAAAAAATGGACAAAGGGTCTGAATAGACATTTCTCAAAAGGAGACATACAAATGGCCAACAGGTATATGAAAAAATGCTCAACATCATTAGTCGTCAGAGAAATGCAAATCAACACTACAATGAGATATTATTTCAGTGCAGTTAAGATGGCTTTTATCAAAAAGACAGGCAATAACAAATGCTGGCGAGGATATGGAAAAAGGGGAACTGTCATATACTGTTGGTAGGAATGTAAATTAGTGCAGCCACTATCGAAAACAGTATGGAGGTTCCTCAAAAACTAAAAATAAGGACGGGCGTGGTGGATCACACCTGTAATCCTAGCACTCTGGGAGGCCAAGGCGGGTGCATCGTTTGAGCTCAAGAGTTCAGACCAGCCTGAGCAAAAGTGAGACCCCGTCTCTACTAAAAAAATAGAAAGAAATTAGCTGGACAACTAAAAAGATATATAGAAAAAATTAGCCGGGCATGGTGGCGCATGCCTATAGTCCCAGATGCTTGAGAGGCTGAGGTAGAAGGATTGCTTGAGGCCAAGAGTTTGAGGTTGCTGTGAGCCAGGCTGAC
>NW_012148730.1:1111597-1117045 GCF_000956105.1 Propithecus coquereli
TTTTTTTTCTAGGTGTTTTATCAGTTTTTAAGTGACCTGATTTTTTAAGTGCTAGGACAGTGCCTGGGTAAAGTAAATGCATCTATTACACTTTTGGAAATGGGATAATGATGATGAAGAAGGAGGAAGAGGAGGGAGGAGGGGGAGGCAGAAGAAGAAGAAGGAAGAAGACAGCTAGAAGACAGCATTTGCTAGGTTCTAGGGGCATTTCTCTAAGCACTTTACATGTAATTTTTTCATTTAATCTTCACAACAACCCTATGAAATAATTATTATATCCCCATTTTACAAATGAGTAAACAGAAGCACTGAGAGGTTAAGTAAATTCCCCAAAGTCCCATAACTAGTAGGTGGCAAAGATTGGATTGGAATCCAAGGTGTCTGCCTTCAAAGCCTATATTTCTAACTATAGCAGTATTTTGATCTATTATGGCATGAGTCTGTTTGTAGGGAGGCAGATAGAAAGTGTTTTTACATTTATTGACAGCATCAGGTTTTCTTCCTCCTATTATACCACTCTCAGTAAATGAGTTCTAATGTAAGGGAAAGCATCGCCACACTTGGCTACATAAACGCTCTGACTTTCATTCCCGGATCCACAAGGAACGTCAGCTCTTAAGGATGGAATTTTGAGTGGTTGAGAAAGTCTAGAGTAGCCACTTTGGGAGTCTCCCATTCCAGTCTTTGAGATTCCAACACTCTGCTTACAACTGAAGAAGAACTCAGAAACAGAGCTATGCTTCCTTTTGGATTTTCATGGAGAAATCTTCACTTTTCTTGCCCATTGGTTGACATCTCCATGCATCTAGTTTCTCTGGGTCCAGTGTCATTATAGGAACAGAAAGCTCCAGCTTTTCTTTTGGATGAGTATTCCTTAGGCTTCCCACTTTCCTTGAGAGCACTAGAATTTTCTTAGTAATCAGTATCCTTTGACATAAAGGAAGAAAAGGAAAGGGCCATCTGTGTGATCTATAGTTGAGGTTTAGGTAGAGCAGGTTAGGGAGCCTCCTACTCTAACATGTAGTGCTAGGGATACCATGGACTAGGAAACAGTACATTTTTGAGCCACTCTGCTGGAATTTCAGGGATTCCTAAAGCATGGGGGTAGATGACGCATTCCGATGACGCATATGAGCAACTCTAGAGTATCTCAGTGAATTGGGAAACTCAGGCACATAAATAGATGTTCAGTGATTTCCACAAGCTGTTACACAGCTGAGCCAACGATTTCTAATCCTAGGTATTTTATGCTGCCTCTCCAAACTCAGAAGTCTTCGTTAAGTCCACAAACATTTATTGAGCACCTGCTATGTTCTAGGCAGTGTGTTAGGCTCTGGGAATATTGCAGTGAACAAAATAGACACAGTCCCTTCTGCCCTCATGGAATTTCCAATACACCATTTTTGTTTGTTTTACAGATGCCTTGGAGAATAAACATTTTTTTTTTTTTTGAGACAGAATCTTGCTCTGTTGTCCAGGCTAGAGTGCCGTGGCATCAGCCTAGCTCACAGCAACCTCAAACTCCTGGGCTCAGGCGATCCTCCTGCCTCAGCCTCCCCAGTAGCTGGGACTACAGGCACTCCCGCCCCACCACGCCCGGCTAATTTTTTTCTATTTTTAATAGAGACGGGGTCTCACTCTTACTCAGGCTGGTCTTGAACTCCTGTCCTCAAGTGATCCTCCTGCCTTGGCCTCCCAGAGTGCTAGGATTACATCCAGTACTTATGTTGACACATGTCACTGGAGTTAAGCATTCTAGAAGCACACACAAAGAAGGTTAGTTCCTTGAAGAAGATAAACATCAAAGAAGGGATTTCTATTAGCAAGGGCATTCTCTGTGAGTTTCCTAAGACTGGATTTTTTCAGATAGAGTTCTCCCTGCTTCATTCAATGTTAGCCCAAAAGCTTGCTTCATCAGGTAGATCTGCCCAATCCCTTTATATGTACTCTTCTTATGTTACTGATTTCTCAATGTTAGTAGTTTTTTTGAAGTTTATTTTGTATATTTATATGATTATTAAAGTAGTGCACTGTGTGTTCATCATGGGCAATTTATAAAATAGAAATGTAGAAAAAAGATTTAAAAAACTGATATCAAATCCTATTACACACACAAAAAAGATATTTTGGTTCTTATTTTTTCATTTTCTTTCTGTGTGCATGCTATTTTGTTTTATTGTATATATTTAAGGTGTACAAGGTGTGTATGTATACAATGATATATGTGTACATTGTGACGTGATTACCACAACCAAGCTATTTAACATATCTGTCACCTCACATAGTTGTCATTTGTGTGTGTGTGTGTGTGTGTGTGTGTGTGTGTGTGGTGAAACACTTAAGATCCACTTTCTTTGAAAATTTCAAGTGTATATTACATTATTATCAACTATAGTCACTATGCTGTACATTAGATTTCCCAAACTTATTCATCTTATAACTGAAAGTTTGTACTCTTTGACCAAAATCCTCCCGTTTCCCCCGACTCCCAGCCCCTGACAACCACCATTCTACTCTGTTTTTATGAGTTCAACTTTTTTTAGATTCCACACATGAATGAAATAATGCAATATTTGTCTTTTCATGTCTAGTTCATTTCACTTAGCGTAATGTCCTCTTGGTTCATCCATGTTGTCACAAGTGGCAGGATTTTCTTCATTTTATTGCTAAATAATATTCCATCGTATATATATATATACCACATTTTCTTCATCTGTCAACAGATACTTAGGTTGTTTCCATATGTTTGTTATTGTGAATAAAGCTACAATGAACATGGGAGTGCAGATACTTCTTTGAGATACTGATTTCATTTCCTTTGGATATGAAATGAAATATACCCAGAAGTGGGATTGTTGGATTGTATGATAGTTCTGTTTTTAATTTTCTGGAGAACCTCCATGCTGTTTTCAATAATGGCTACACCAATTTACTTTCCCACAGATGATGTACAAGCATTCCTTTTTCTCCACATCCTCACCAATACTTGTTAATTGTCTTTTTTGAATAGTTATTCTAACAGGTGTGACGCAATAGCTCATTGTGGTCTTGATTTGCGTTTCCCTGATGACTAGTGATGTTGAGCACCTTTTCATATATCTGGTGGCCATTTGTATGTCTTCTTTGGAAAAATGTCTATTCAGGTGTATGCTATGTGTTTACATAGTTGTGATTGTATGTGCATTTTCTCTTAACTGGGGCTCTCAAGTTCCACCTATCATCTCTCTGGACCTCTGGATGTGAGTATAGGCTTCACCACCACCATTGACTGATTGTTTTTTCTGTTCCTTGTTTTTTTTTGTTTTGTTCTGTTTTTCTTTACAGCTGTGCTAATGGTCTTTTCCCTGATATCTGTCACCTATGGGGCTACCCTTTGCAACATGTTGGCTATCCAGATCAAGTATGATGACTACAAGATTCGCCTTGGGCCACTAGAAGTCCTTTGCATCACCATCTGGCGGACATTGGAGATCACTTCCCGCCTCATGATCCTGGTGCTCTTCTCAGCCACCTTGAAAATGAAGGCTGTGCCCTTCATAGTGCTCAACTTCTTGATCATCCTCTTTGAGCCTTGGGTTAGGTTCTGGAGAAGTGGTGCCCAGTTGCCCAATAACATCGAGAAGAATTTCAGCCGAGTCGGCACTCTCGTGGTGCTGATTTCCATCACCGTCCTCTACGCTGGCATCAACTTCTCCTGCTGGTCAGCCTTGCAGTTGAGGTTGGCAGACCGAGACCTTGTTGACAAAGGTCAGAACTGGGGACATATGGGCCTGCACTATAGTGTGAGATTGGTAGAGAATGTGATTATGGTCTTGGTTTTTAAGTTCTTTGGAGTGAAAGTGTTACTCAATTATTGTCATTCCTTGATTGCTTTGCAGCTCATTATTGCTTATCTGATTTCCATTGGCTTCATGCTCCTTTTCTTCCAGTATTTGCATCCGTTGCGCTCACTCTTCACCCATAATGTGGTGGACTACCTCCACTGTGTCTGCTGCCACCGGCACCCTCAGGCCAGGGTTGAGAACGCACAGCCATCCTTTGAGGCTGAAGCAAGGCAAAGCATTGTCTGATTCTATCTTCTGGGTATTTGGGGATGGGTTGCGGATTGCCAAAAGCAACTATAACATTGAAGGAGAGGATGAGGCTCATGGGCGAGTACCCATCAGGACTTTTTCTTGAGTTTTCTGTTAAGCCTGTCAGAAGAAAGAGCAATCCCCAAATAGGTTTCTTTTAAAAAAGATTTACTGCTATGCTTGGACACTGAGGGTATCCACTATATAGTTGGAAGGCTCAGAAATACCATTCACATCCCTCCTACCCAGGTCCGTTGGGATAACTTACCTCTTAGCACTTTAGGCTCTCTGTGACCTTCCAGCTCTGCCCATTTGCTTGAGTCATGGCTGAGCTGAAGACCCAGAATCACACTAGAATGTATCCTGACTGATCAGAGGATGTGACAACTTACTAACTATGGATGCCTCCTAGGAAACAGTCTGACTAATGTGGAACCTGCAACTGTGAGTGTGGCTGGAGTCTTTTAATTCCAATGCGAAACTCTGCTAAGGGAAAACCCCCACTATTAAAAGAGCTGCTCCTGAAGGAATTAGTTCTTGTTAGGATTCAGCAAGGACCTCTCTTTTCAGTGGCCTTCATAGGCACACTGTAAGGAGGGAGTGCAGAGTAGCATTCCTTCGGGGCATAAGCCAGAATGACTCTTTTTCTCAGGGACCTGCATGGGCCTCCAGCTTGTCAGGTGGAATGGCTGAGTGAAACCTCCCACGTAGTGCCTCATTAACAGCGATTCCCTCCAACCCAGCTTTTCTGTGCTCTTGGCATTTTACTACTTGGTGTGGACCTCAGAGAAGCTGAACTGTAATTGAAAATGTTTCTGACGTGTGGAAGAAATGAAGACTGCTTTGTGTTTGCTACTGTCCTGAGTATTTTGTTGATTTGTTTTTTTAGGGGAAAGAGAAAATAATAATGGCTGAGACATCAACTTCATGTTGTTTGGGGTTGGGATGGGTGGCTAACACTCCAAAGTAGAGTGAAGGTGGAGGAGGAAGACCAGATCACATTAAATCTTCATCAGTACTGGTTTCTGCCCATAGGATTTTACTTTCTAATGAGGAGCATATGTTTATCAACCCTCTGTTCATTCCTATACCCCCAGTGGATGAATACATGTCTCCCTTTCTTATGCATCTCCATGTTTACATCTCATATCAGTTGGGTATTCTGATGGGAACATCAACTGGATGCCTCTGAGGCAACCAAGGAATTGAGGTTACTATGGCCACTGCCTATTTGGCCTGGGTATGCGAACATTTACCTAACTAATGCTTGCCCCTCACAGACCAGGAAAATGGGAAGAATTCCTAGTAGCATGTACCAGTTGTGGCCACCACAATGCTTCAAGGAATTGTAAACAATCTGACCTTATCTTTAGCC
>NW_012148730.1:1118945-1126014 GCF_000956105.1 Propithecus coquereli
TCATGTATCGATGGACACTTGGGTAGTTTCCACATCTTTGCAATTGTGAATTGTGCTGCTATAAACATTCGGGTGCAGGTGTCTTTCTTATAGAGTATCATTCATTTGCAAACAATTTTTTAATTGGCTACTCTCTTTTTACCCTCTGAAATCTTAAAGCAACACACAGTACATGTGTAGGAGCAAGTCAAAGAATGGAAGAGGAGGCAGAGATGGGGCCAGCAAATGGTTTCTGGAAAAGGGAGGCAGAACCACAAAGTTTGGGGAAAAGAATTAAGCAATTGTAACAACAGCTATTCCCATATTATTGGAAATTTAGTAGGCTAAGTATGGGAAAATTAGCATGTTAGGGGTGTGTATAAAACTAATAGTTGTCAATTTCATTTGCTCCACAAATACTTTAAAGACTTTGGGCATAGAACTGTGAGCCACTGTGGAAGAATTAAATAATAGCTTATGTTTATGAGCGCTTACTATATGCCTGGTACAGTACGGGGTGCTTTATATGCATTATTTCATTCAGTCCTTACAGCAACCCTTATAAGGTAGGTATTTTTATTCCCCATTTTACAGACAAGATTTTAAGGCACAGAAAGGTTATGTGACCTGCCCAAGGTCACAGCTAGTGTGAGAGCCAGCATGCAGTCTTAAGCCCTCAGGCTCCAGAGCTTACACTCTTAATCATGACACAAGCCTTTAAGTCCTCTTAGGTCCTTTGCGAATTATTTTAATATGTTAGTAGTTTCAGGAGTATTTTCTGAGTTGTTCATACCAAACATTCTTTCTCCCAAACACTGCTTATCAGGGGGTACCACTCAGTTGCCTCTAGAGAGAGATCAAGTCCTACAAAGCCAGGGACGAGAACTGCGTGTGTGTTCACATGTGTTTGCAGGTTGGTTGCGGGGTGGGTGGGGGGAAGGATGGCAGCGGGGCCCATTTCCTTTCTAGTTTCAGGACATTGTCTCTTCTGTGTTCTTAAACACGCACATTCCTACTGTGTGAGCACAGTAGTAAAATATTTACTTAAAAACACACACACACCTTCTAAACCGTGGTTGTGGGAAGAAAACTAGAGGGAGAAATTCCCACTTAGGTTTGTATGAACTCTGACTCCAGAAACAAACAATCAGGGCAGTGCTGAAGCCCATTCTCTTACATTTCCTCTTGCCAACACTGCTTTTACTCCCACTGAGAAGCTGATTCCTAGTTCTAGAGCAGGCCAGGGGAAGTGGATGGTAGAGAATAATGATCTCCCCCCAGCTATCATAGCCTTGAGAGCCTAGGTCAGCCTTCAGTGCTCTTTCAGCAAGCTCCCTCATGCCTGCACCTCATGTGGTCCTGGTCCTTAGTATTACAGAGTTTATCGCCACTTCCCAGGGTGGGGGGTGGGGTAGGCATCCGTAGGGTAGGGTGCTCACCAGGATGTTCCATCTAGGCCCACGGGGTCCTGTCCTTAAGAAATTATTTAGTACAAAATCAGTTGACTCTGGACCCTCCAAAATATTTACTACCCAGGAGTGGGAATCCTTGTTCTCTGAAACGTTTTCTATTGGGCTTTCTTACTATCTTCGGTGGACGCGTGTGCCCATGATCTTGTCATGCCTTTCCTCCTGAAGGACTAGTACAGTCACACACTTTAGACCTTAGACACTCTGGGGTTCGTAGTGAAAGTATATTATGAGTCTTGGCAACAAAGCGTATGCCATGTGAAACTGGGAAGTAGCAAGGCCAATTGGTATGAGATATGAGAACTAAATGTGAAAAGAACACATTCTATGCATGAAAGTAACATGTTAATAGTACTTTATAATGTACCAGTCACATTTACACACATTATCTGTTACCGATACATCATTGTTAGGACTCACCCCCTTGAGTTGTACACATGGATTTGCATTGTTTTAACCTTCAATCCACCAAACATTAAGCTTTTATTTTGTTCCAGAAAAACCTATATAGATACCTCAGAGTGCTATAAACATCCTGAAAGACTCAAAAATGAATCCCATATATCTAGTGTAAGTAGTGTGGAAGATAAATAGACACTCTCATGCATTATTGGTATGAGTGTAAAATATGAGTACACATTTTTGGGACATGATTTGTTAATATTTGTGAAAATTAAATGGATATACATTTTGACTCAGAATTTAACCTCTTAGGAATTTTTCCTATAGAAACAGTCACAATTGTGCAAAGAGATATGCACAGGGATATTAATTGCCCCACTGTTTATATCAGCGAAAAATTGGTAACTTAAATTTCTATCTATGGGGAAATGATTAAACTCTGGCAATTTCATAATTGGAATACTCTCTAGCCATTTAAGAGGAGTGGGGTAGATGCACTCAGCGTGTGCTCAGAGAAAAGTGACAAAAGCAAGTTGAATAAAATGTATAAGATAAGGTTATAAAGAAGCATTCAAAATTTGTAAACAAGGGTGTGCTAGGAAAAATAATGACCACCCTCTCCACACAGATCTCCATGCCCTATGCCTTGGAACCAGTGAATATGTTACATGCTAGGGTAATTAAAGTTACTAATTAGTTGGCCTCGAAATGGGAAGATTACCCTCGATTATTTGGGTGTGCTTGATGTAATCACAAGGATACTTATAAAAGAGAAGATGATGTGAAAATGGAGGCAGAGAGATTTGAAGATGCTGTGCTGTTGGCTTTCAAGATGGAGGAAGAGGCCACAAACCACGGAATGTAAGAATGCAGCTCTAGAAGCTGGAGAAATCAAGGAAACATTCTTCCGTAGAGCTCCAGAAGGAGTATGACCCTGCTGACTTGTTGATTTCAGCCCAGTGAAACTAAATTCCAACTTCTGATCTCCAGAACTGTTAAAAGAATAAATGTGTGTTGTTTTAAATCACCTAGTTTGTGGTAATTTGTTACAGCAGCACTAGGAAACTATTATAATATAATATTAAAGGAAAGATGATTACTTGATACTTTAATGTTACGTTGAGAGCATTTTCTAACAGGTCTATCTGAGGGTCACCTGATTCTTTAGGTCTAAAGAATTGTATCTCTTTTTTTTTCTTTTTTTTTTCTTTTAGAGACATAATCTCGCTCTATTGCTCGGGCTAGAGTGCCGTGGCGTCAGCCGAGCTCACAGCAACCTCAAACTCCTGGGCTCAAGCGATCCTCCTGCCTCAGCCTCCCGAGTAGCTGGGACTACAGGCATGCGCCACCATGCCCGGCTAATTTTTTCTATATAATTTTAGTTGTCCAGCTAATTTCTTTCTATTTTTAGTAGAGACGGGGTCTCGCTCTTGCTCAGGCTGGTCTCGAACTCCTGAGATCAAACGATCCTCCCGCCTCGACCTCCCAGAGTGTAGGTCTAGAGAATTGTAATTTAGCACAATTAGAGTCCAGTCATGTTACAATTCTGTAAAACTGATAAGATGCAGTGATATTATTTTCTGTCAACCTAAAGAAGATACCACGGCGGGGAGGAGAGGGATGAATAGGTGGAGCACAGAGGACTTTTAGGGCAGTGAAACTACTATGTATGATACTATAATGGTGGATACACGTCATTATACATTTGTCCAAACCTACAGAATGTGCAACGCCAAAAGTGAACCCTAATGTAGACTATGGACTGTGGGTAATAATGACGTGTCAATGTAGGTTCATCAACTATAACAAATGCACCACTGTGGTGGGGGATGTTGAACATGAGGGAGGCGATGCTCATGTGGAGGCAGTGGGTATATGGAAAAATCTCTGTACCTTCCTCTCGATTTTGCTGGGAGCATAAAACTGCTCTAAAAAAATTAAGTATTTTTTTTAAAACCCCAGAGCATAATATTATTGAATAAAACAATTGTACTCCCATAATATCCTGAAATAAAAATAAATAAAGTTATTGCCACTGTTGTAAAACAAAAACAATCGTGGCAGTACTGACGATTCATTTAATAGGACTGTCTCAGCTCTGAAATTATAATTTTAAATGCATCTTTATATTAATAGAAATAAAACTATGTACTAAACTGTATGTTAAATAGTAAAAAGAAAAGACACCACGGTTTTAGTTCTTATTTCCCTGGAGAACATTAACTAGCTTTGGTTCTAATTTAGCAATCTTATTTTAGCATTCCTTTTGTTTTTTTACTGACTACATATAAAATACCAGTTTTCATATTCTCTTTTGAGTTGACTTTGCCATCCTACTGGTTTCCTCCTCAATGAGTTAAATCAGACTTTGACACATGCTCAGTCTCCATTTGTATGAAACTTATGTTTCCTTTTTTTTTTACACTATATTTTGAGAATCATACTTTAACAATGATTCCGTTTTTGTAAAAAAAAAACCAAACCAAACCAACAGTATGGGAGGGTGGCGGAAAATGCTCCAAACTCTTTTCAGTAGTTCTGTTTGGGGAGTTGGGGGAGATTATTGGGGACTTCCCCTGTGTTAAGTGTTTTGCAAAATTTAGATTTTGTATAAATTTACACAATATTTACAATCAGAGAAAAATATTACATTAAAAAGTAAAATACGTATGAAAAGGAATTCACACATAGTGTGTGTCCTCAACAAGTTTAAGCTCTGCCTGAAGAGAGAGACATATGTTTCATACAACTAGCTAGAAAGACAAGAAAAGTGTAAGTGTTTTTGAAGGAAGGGGGCTATCATCTACTAAGTGCTTATGTAGTTTCATTTTATCATCACGATGACCCTGTGAGGTAGATCTATTTCTATTTTTCAGATAAAGAAACTGAAGCTGAGAGAGACTTGCCCAAGGTCACACAACTACTAAGGCAAAGACCAAGAATTTTACCCCTGGTCATTCTTATTCCAAAGCTCGTATTTTTTCCATTCTACCATACTACCTCCCATAGATGTTGGGAACCACGGGGTCTGGACTAGGTAGGACTGAAGTCAATGAGCATTTTATACACTCATCTTTGGCTCTTTTTTTTTTTTGGAGACAGAATCTTACTTTGTTGCCTGGGCTAGAGTGAGTGCCGTGGTGTCAGCCTAGCTCACAGCAACCTCAAACTCCGGGGCTCAAGCGATCCTCCTGCCTCAGCCTCTCGAGTAGCTGGGACTACAGGCATGTGCCTCCATACCCGGCTAATTTATTTTCTCTCTATATTTTTAGTTGTCCAACTAATTTCTTACTATTTTTAGTAGAGACGGGATCTCGCTCTTGCTCAGGCTGGTCTCGAACTCTTGACATCAAGAGATCCTCCTGCCTCGGCCTCCCAGAGTGCTAGGATTACAGGTGTGAGCCACCACACCTGGCCCTCATCTTTGGCTCTTTAAATGGGGACAGAACCATGCACACATCACACAGAAGGGAACAGACAAAAGACCCCCCAAGTATTTCTAATATTTACCCAAATTGGCTTATGGCTTAGCCTGTTCTATATATTTCCCTGCTCTCCACGCGCTCATATTCTTGGCTTTGGGTTGCAGTCCGTCTTGCTTTCCTTGGCTCTGCTTCTCTGGTTTACCAATCTCTGCCTGTCTCACTTGACTCTCCAACTTGCTCTTTCTTCTCCATTGGATTGGCTCACTTGCCAATGAAACATTCCTTCTGCCGGTCCCATACCTGCTAGACAAGCTTCTCTGTCTCCAAGCCAGGACAGTGGGATTGAACAGGTATAGCCAGGTCAGAAAAGTAGAGCTTCCCTGGGAGTGACATGGAAGAATCATGTGCTTAGGGGGCCAAGCAAGGAATTTAGCACCAGAGGAGAAAAGCAGGAACTTATTTAATTAAGAATGAAGTTGAAAGCTGGGGTTTGAAGATGGGAAAATGTAAAGTCTATGTGTGCAGCCTGACTTGGAAACCTGTGGGGCGTTGGGTACTGAGACAGGAATGGAAGGAATGCAAATGTTCAGCTGTAGTGAATACTTCAGAGTAAGGTTTGGGATTTTATCGCTCTGATCATTGGAACAGTGTGAGACAATGAGATGTAAGCAAAGTGCTGTTGGGAGCACTGGAGAAAGATTCAGTTCAATTCTGACTGAGGAGATACACAGAGGATGTGAGATTTGAGCTAAGCCTTGATGGATAGTAGAGTTTCCATTGGTGGTGGTGACTAGGAGTGCATTTTAACAGAGAGAACATACAGGCAAAGACACAGAGGTGTCAAAGTTCATGACATATATGTTCACTGAACAGCAAGTAGTTACAGTGTGGCTGGAATTTAGTATGCATTAGGGGTGAGGCGCAGTGAAAAAATGAGGTTGGAAAAGTAGACTGGGAGGTGGGACAACCAGGGAGGGCCTAAATATAGTGGCTAAGACTGTGGAATTAGAATCTGCAAGCACTGGGAGAACAATTGAAGGCTTTTGAAAAAACTATCATACAGGAAAATTGATATTTGAGGTAATGTACAGTTCTGTGAATTTTAACACGCATAGATTTACGTAAGCACCACTACAATCAGGCCACAGAACAATTCTAGTACCCCATAGAATTCCCTTGGGCTATTCCTTTAAAATCACACCTTCCCCACATCCCTGTCTCTGGCAACCACTGATCTGTTCTCTGTTCCTATAGTTTTGTCTTTTTGAGAATGTCACGTAAAGGGAATTATACAGTACATAACCTCTCGCATTGAAGGGTTTTGAGTAGAGAAGTGACTTGGTTAGGGCTATTTCCGGAAGATCGCTTTGGTGTTAGTGTGAAGGATAGATTAGAGGAGGGTAAAATGAGAAGCCAGGAGACCAGCTGCAGGAGTTGAAACTAGAGGTGACTATTCCTTTGGCACATGTGGTACATATTCTTTAAAAAGCTGGTTGTAGTTAATGAAACAGCTGTGGGAACAAAATGAAACTAAACTAGGTCATGTTTACATACCTATAATGTTTTTATATACATTAGTATGATTACCAAGAGTATATATTGCTACACACAGACAAAAAAAAAAACCACGGAGGCGGGGGACAAGGGCAATGTAACCTAAACATTTGTACCCACATAATATGCAGACATAAAAAAAAAAGCAAAAACCAGGCTACAGAAGAACACATACAGTATAGTCCAAATTTTATTTTTTAAAAAAGATATGCATATGTCATATTCATAGAAAAATGGAGA
>NW_012148730.1:1127205-1128853 GCF_000956105.1 Propithecus coquereli
GCGCCTGTAGTCCCAGCTACTTGGGAGGCTGAGGCAGGAGGATTGCTTGAACTCAGGAGTTTGAGGTTGCACTGAGTTATGATGATGCCACTGTACCCTAGCCAGGGCAACAGAGCAAGACTCTGTCTCAAAAAAAAACCAAAAAACAAAACCAAAAATAAAGTCTGATATCTTTGAAACTATTTTCTGTTTATTATATTTATCCTTTTTTAGTATTTTTTCAACTTTCTCTGGTTTTAATTGGACATTTTTTATGAATCCATTTTATCTCTTCTCTTTTTCCCTTCATATCTTTCCCCCTCCGTTTCCTGGCCTCCGATAACTACCAGTCTGCTTTCTATCTTTACGAGATCCACTTTTTTAGCTCCCACGTATGAGTGAGAACATGTGATATTTGTCTTTCTGTGCTTGGTTTATTTCCCTTAACACAATGGCCTCCGGTTTTATCCATGTTGCTGCAAATGACAGGACTTCATTCTTTTTTATGGCTGAAAGATATTCATATATCCACACACACACACATATATCCACACACACCACATTTTCTTTATCCATTCATTCATCGATGGGCTATTAGGTTGACTCCATAGTTGGGCTATTGTGAATAGTGCTGCAATATACATGGGAGTACAGATATCTCTTTGATGTATTGATTTCCTTTCTTTGGGATATATACCCAGAAGTGAAATTGCTGGATCATATGGTAGTTTTATTTTTAGGTTTTCAGGAACCTCCATGGTGTTGTTCATAGTAACTGTACTAATTTACATTCCCACCAACAGTGTACAACGGTTCTGTTTCTCCACATCCTCACCAGCATCTGTTATTTCCTGTCTTTTTGATACCGACGGTTTTAATTGGGGTGAGATCATAATGCACTGTGGTTTTGATTTGCATTTCTCTGATGATGTTGAGCATTTTTTAATACACCTATTGGCAATTTCTATGTTGTCTTTTGAAAAATGTCTGTTCAGATCCATTGCCTATTTTTTAGTGAGATTATTTGTTTTTTTGCTATGGAGTTGTTTGAGCTCTTTATATACTCTGATTATTAATCCCTTGTCAGATGGATAGTTTGCAAATATTTTCTCCCATTCTGTGGGTTGTCTCTTCACTTTGTTGATTGTTTCCTTTGCTGTTTAGAAGCTTTTTGGCTTGATGCAATCACATTTGTCTATTTTGCTTTTGTTGCCTGTGCTTTTGAGTTCTTACCCAAAAAAATCTTCGCCCAGACGAAGGTCCTATAGTGTTTCCCCAATGGCTTCTTCTAGTAGTTTCATAGTTTCAGGTCTTAGATTTAGGTCTTTAATCGATTTTTATTTGATTCTTATATATGGTGAGAAATAGGGGTCTAGTTTCATTCTTCTGGATATGGTTATCCAGTTTTCCTACCACTGTTTATTGCAAAAACTGCCCTTTCCCCGTTTAATGTTCCTGGCACCTTTGTCAAAGATGAGTTGGCTATAAATGCGTGGATTTATTTCTGGGTTCTCTGTTCTGTTCTATTGGCCTATGTGTCTGTTTTTATGCCAGTGCCACACTGTTTTGGTTACTCCAGCATTGTAGTAAATTTTGAAGTCAGATAGTGTGATGCTTCAGTTTTGTTCTTTTTGCTCAGGATTGCTTTGACTATTCAGGATCTTTTATC
>NW_012148730.1:1129428-1130610 GCF_000956105.1 Propithecus coquereli
ATACTACTTAAAACCTTTTTTTACAGTGCTTGCCCTAGGATTTACAATATACATTTTTAAGCGATCTAAGTTCACCTTCAGATAATATTATACTGCTTAACATGTAGTGTAACTTAGAATATTCCCAATTCTTCTTTGCCATCTTTTGTGACATTGTCATTCATTTTATTTTACATATGCTATAAACACCAAATACATTGTTATGATTATTGCTTTAAACAGTCAAGGTCTTTTAAAGCAAGTAAGATATTGTATTTTACCTCCATTTATTTCTTTGCCGATACTCTTCCTTTCTTTATGCACGTTCATTGTTTTTGGCCTATATAATTTTTCTTCTGCCTGAAGAACTAATTTTAATATTTCTTGTAGGGAAAGTCTTTTGGTAATGAAATTCCTCGGTTTTTGTTGGTCTTAGGAAGCCTTTTTTACCTCTTCACTTTTTAAAAATCACCTTCATTTTTCAGAGCAGTTTTAGGTTCACAGCAAAATTGAGCAGAAGGTGCAGAGATTTTTCCATATACCTCATGCCCCCACATACATACAGCCTCCCTCACTATCAACATCCCACACCAGAGTGTTTGTTATAATCAATGAACCTACATTGACATGTCCTGATCACCCAAAGTCCCCATAGTTTACATTAGGGTTCACTCTTGGTGTTGTCCATTCTATGGGTTTTGACAAATATACAATGACATGTATACACTATTATAGTATCACACAGAACAGTTTCACTGCCCTAAAAATGCTCTGTGTTTGGCCTATTTATCCCTCCCTTCCCATGACCCTTGGCAACCACTGATCCTTTTATTGTCTCCAGAGTTTTGCCTTTTCCAGAATGTCATGTAGTTGAAATTCTCCTTCACTTTCAAAGGATAATTTCTCTGGATGTAGAATCCTATGTGAGCAGATATTTTCTTTCAATACTTTAAAGAATTCAGTTTACCATTTTCTTTCTTGCATGGTTTCTGATATAATTCTTATCTTGTTCTTCTGTAGGTAAGGTGGGGTTTTTTTCTCTATTGCCTTAAGATTTTCACTTTGTCTTTTGTTTCCTACCATTTGAACATGGTATGCCTGGTGGGTGGCTTTTTGGTATTTATTCTCTTTGGTGGTCTCTGAGGTTCCTAGACCCATTGTATTAGTAAGTGTTCATTAGAGAAACAGAACCAATAGAAAAAT
>NW_012148730.1:1130660-1131309 GCF_000956105.1 Propithecus coquereli
GATCCTCCTGCCTCAGCCTCCCGGGTAGCTGGGACTACAGGCATGCGCCACCATGCCCGGCTAATTTTTACTATTTTTAGTAGAGATGGGGGTCTCGCTCTTGCTCAAGCTGGTCTTGAACTCCTGAGTTCAAGCTCTCCTCCCGCCTTGGCCTCCCAGAGTGATAGGATTCCAGGTGTGGGCCACCTACTGGGCCCAGACAATTCCCTTGAGCCATCTCCTGTAGCAAAAAGAACAAAAGATTCCCCTGCCCCTCCCAACCACTGGCCTGAAGCAGGGATGCATGTGCTAGTTCTCCAGAAGGAGTGGCGGATATATTAAAGAGACATAAAACATTTTTGTCATTTTTTTCAAGCCATTTCTTCTGTTATAATTATGTAATGCCTTCTTTATTCTGAATAATCTTTCTTGTTCCAAAGCCTGCTTTGTCTGAAATTAACATGGCTAGTTTTATTTTGATTAGTGTTTGCATGGTATATCTTTCTTTGTTCTTTAATTTTTACCTAAGTCTTTATATTTAAACTGAGTTTCAGCCAAGCACAGTGTCTCACGCATGTAATCCTAGCACTCTGGGAGGCTGAGGCAGGAGGATCGCTTGAGCCCAGGAGTTTGAGGTTGCTGTGAGCTAGGCTGACGCCACGGCACTCTA
>NW_012148730.1:1135361-1137867 GCF_000956105.1 Propithecus coquereli
AGATTTATATAAAGAATTGGCTCATGTGGTTTATGGAAACTGACAAATCCCAGGATCTGCAGGGTGAGTAGGCAAGCTGGAGACCCAGGAGAGCCAATGATTTATTTCCAGTGTGAGTCCAGAGGCCTGAGAACTGGAAGAACTGGTAGTATACTTTTAGTCTGAAGGCTGGCAGGCTGGAGACCCAGGAAAAGCCAATGTTTCTTTTGGTCCAAAGGTAGGAAAAAGCCAATGTCCTAGTACAAAGGCATTTAGGCAGGCAGGAGAAATTCTCTCTTACTTGGGGTAAGGTCAGGCTTTTTTGTTTTATTCAGGCCTTCAACTGATTGGATAAGGCTCGTCCACATCAGGAAGGGGAACCTGCTTTACTCCGTCTATTGATTTAAATGTTTATTTATTTTTACTTTTTTTATTTCAGAATATTACAGGGTTGATTTAAATGTTAATCTCATTAAAAAAAAAACCTCCTAAGAACACCAGAATAATATCTGATCAAATATCTGGGCATCCCATGGCCCAGTCAAGTTGACAAATAAAATTAACTACCACACCCATGGAGTTCATGGTAGGCCTGGGTCTCTAGGGTATAGCCTTCATAAGTGTTTCTGTCTCTTTCAGCAGTTGAGCAAGCCCCCCCGCCTTGCTGCCCTGTCATTCTTTCCTTGGCTGAAATATTCCAAGTCTATGTCTTTTGAGCCCTCTACCCTGTAGTTAGAGATTTTCTCTCTTTGTTTCTCCCTCTCCCTTCTTTTCTTTTTTCCTTAGGTGAGACAGGGAGACTGGAGTGGGGCGAGGAGTGGGGAGAGATGGAGTTCTCTTTTTCTGTTTGGTATGGGATTTCACTGCTGTTCCCTGGCAATATCCTTCCTGAGATTAAGTGAGAAGGGCCTGGGCATATTATACAATGGTTTCTCTTCACCCCCCCTTGCTAGTTCACAGTGTGGAGTGGAGGGGGAGGAAATGAACATTCTGTGAATTTACCCCAGTGCTCCCTGTGAGAGGCTGGTGGGGTTCCTGGAGCAAAAGCCTGCAAAATGTGGAGAACTCCTATGACTGTGACCTGCAGAAACTTCTTAATCCTGTACTAGCTCACAATTCACTTCCAACAATTCATTAAGTTTTCTAGTTTTGATGTTTCTTCCCACTTATGGTGTCCTGCAATTTCTACTCCAGGTAAAAAAAATTTCAGGTCCAGTATCTCTCTGGGAGCACCAGTCTCTCTAGATCTCAGGGTGGTGGTTTGCTCTAAGACCTGAGTTCTCTGATTGGTCCAAGAAAAGACACTGATTTTGTTTTTTAGCCTTTTATTTTTATTTATTTTTTATTGGGATAAAATTCACATAATGAAATTCACCATTTTAAAGTGTACAATTTAGTGGCATTTAGTCCATTCCAAATATTGTGTAACCATCATCGCTACCTTGTTCCAGAATATTTTTGCAAGAAAAGGAAACACCATGCCCATTAAGAAGTCACTACCCATTCCTTTCTTCCATCAGCCAGTGGTAATCACTAATATTCTCTCAATGAATTTGTCTCATGTGGACATTTCATATGAGTGGAATCACACAACATGTGACTCTTTGTGTCTGGCTCCTTTCACATAGCATAATGTTTTCAAGGCCGATCCATGTTGTAGCAAGTATCAGTACTTAACTCCTTGTTACGGCAGAGTAATATTCCATTGTATGGGTATACTACAACATTGTGTTTATCTATTCATCAGTTGATGAATAGGGTTGTTTCCATATTTTGGCTACTACGAATAATGCTGGTATGAACATTCATTTACAAGGTTTTATGTGAACCATTTCTCTTGGGTATATACCTAGGAGTGGAATTGTGGAGTCACTTGTTAACTCTTTTTTTTTGAGACAGAGTCTCACTCTGTTGCCTGGGCTAGAGTACCATGGTATCAGCCTAGCTCACAGCAACCTGAAACTCCTGGGTTCAAGTGATCCTCCTGCCTCAGCCTTCCGAGTAGCTGGGACTGCAGGCGCTCACCACCTCACCCAGCCAATTTTTTGTTTCTCTTTTTAGTTGCCCAGCTATTTTTTTTCTCTTTTTAGTAGAGACTGGGTCTCACTCTTCCTTAGGCTATTCTCGAACTCCTGACCTTAAGTGATCCTCCTGCCTCAGGCTCCCAGAGTGCTAGGATTACAGGTGTGAGCCCCTGCACCCGGCCCATTTGTTAACTCTATATTTAGCTTTTGAGGAGCTGCCAAACTGTTTTCCAAAGCAGCTGCATTACTTTACATTCCCACCAGCAATGTAAGAGGGTTCCAATTTCTGTACATCCTTGCTCACGCTTCTTAATTTTCTGACTTTTTAAAAATTATAACCATCCTAGTGCGTGTGAAGTAGTATCTCATTGTGATTTTGATTTTCATTTCCCTCATGACTAATGATGTTGAACATCTTTTCATGTGCTTGTTGGCCATTTGTATATCTTCTTTGCAAAATGTCTATTCAAGTCCCTTGTTCAAGGCCTGGTATAGTGGCCCAC
>NW_012148730.1:1137936-1138286 GCF_000956105.1 Propithecus coquereli
TTCTGTATACATTTTAGGATTTTTTTTCTATTTCCGTGAGAATGTCAATGGTATGTTGATAGAGATTCCATTAAATCTGTAAATTGATTTTAGTGGTGGTGTCATTTTAACAATATTAATTCTTCTAATCCATGAGCATGGAATATCTTTCCATTTTTTTTGTGTGTCCTCTTCTATTTCTTTCAACAGGGTTTTATAGTTTCCCTTGTATAAATTTGTCACTTCTTTGGTTAGATTGATTCCTAGGTATTTTATATTTTTTGAGGCTATTGTAAATGGGATTGCTTTCTTGATTTCTTTTTTATATTGTTTTGCTGTTGGTGTATATAAATGCTACCAATATTTTAATA
>NW_012148730.1:1149291-1156112 GCF_000956105.1 Propithecus coquereli
TATTAACCTCATACTCATTTGCTTAATTCTAAATAAACCAATAATAATTTCAAAATAACAATGCCATTATTACTGTTAACACTAAAACTGTGGAAAACAGTTTAAGATTTCTTTGTAGTTCATTTTGTCCTTAGACCATATATCACTAGGGATGTATAGTCAAAATATTGTGCTTTAAAGTCATTTGATGTTATTCTGTTCTTTACATAATTATGCCACCAATTTGATATACAGTGAGGTCCATTTGTTTCAGGTTGTTTTCAGTTCTTAGGGATTGCTTTTTATTTTCCTTTTGACTTAATTTTATTTTTAATTATGCTTCCAAAGTCAAAACTAGATAACAGGGTACATTCAGAGAAGTTTAGTTTCCATTCCTATCACTGCATCTTATTCCCTCCTTCCCCTGGTTCTGTTAGACTTTGGTTCACACTTTTATGTGTCTTATTTAAATATATAAGCAAATTCTCTCTCTCTCCCTCCCTCTCTCCTTTTTGTTTTTTTTAAATTTTTTTAAATTTTTTAGAAATCCCTGGGATTGTGATTTGCGATAGGCAGCAAATCCTATCTCCAGGAACCCCCACACTCTCCTTTTTGTACACAAAAGATGGTATATTTAAAAATGGTCCTCTAATTTACTTTTTTAATTTAATGTATTCAGAGATCATTCCATGTCACTATAGGAAGATTATCTTTATCTTTCTTATAACTGTATATTGCTCTATTATGTGGATATATTGGGTTTCTTTCAGTCTTTTGATAATATAAATAACGTCAATAAATAGCATTGGGCATACGTAATTTTGCATTTTTTTTCAGTATGTCTTTGGGATAGATTCTGGGAAGTGAGATTGCTCTGTGTATGCATATGTGATTTTACTAGATGTGGACAAATCCCCCCGCATAGGACTATACCACTTTGCATCCCCAGCAGCAACATATGAGAGTCCAGGCCTCTTCACATCTCTCCAGAGTCAGTGTGGATCACATTGGCAACTCTGGCTTTTATGGCGTGGGAGAGGCTTCACTTCCCTCACCACTCATCCCACAGAAATATACCATAGCTTACATCCTATTATTTTCCCTGTTACATACCCTGAGCTAAGAACAAATGGGTTGCCTGGCAGTGATGAGGAGCCCTTTGTGGCAAGCCTTGTCTTGTTATGAGCCACTTCTCAAGCTGCCTAGATGTCTGGCTGCCTGGGGCTGAGAAAGGCTCTTAAACATGTTAAACAGCCCTGACAGCCTGATTTGCCAACAAGCCCACATTGTCAGCTGCCTACACTAAGCATGTGATCTTGCCCGTGCACCTGTGTCTGGAGGGCATAGCCCAGTACACACAAGGCAGAGTGGAACATCACATGTACATCTTTATGCTTCCCTAAAGTACTTGTTTTCTGTTCATTATTATTAACTTTCAAATAAGCCCAGTGTAGGCCCCAAAAGACAAACTCATCATTATTATTGTTGTTGATCTTTCACGTGTGGCATTTGCCTTCATTTATAGCCACTGCCTCTCCCTGTGACTCCTTGGAGCTCTCGCCATCTTGTGGCAGGTCAGCAGGCTGGAAAACTGAAATGATGACTTAGTTCCAAAGTGTAAAGAAAATAAAATCCAGTTTTTAAACACTAGACAAGAAAAAAAGAAAAAAAGGAGAAAAAAGAAAATCCAAATCTTTACCATGCTGTATTTTATACATGCAATGTTTCATATCGTTTATAATTTACTTCAAAACAGTATCAGCTATATGATATACCTTATTTCATCTCTTCTAAAATGCATATCTATTTCACTTTTTATTTTGAAATTGGGGTGAATTTTACCATTAATATTATGTCATAGTTTAATTGACAGCAATTTTTCTTTCTTGGTGCATAAAAGAATGATAGGTCTTACAACCTATGACATCGTGGATTCATGGAATCAATTATTTAGTGAAATATTATATCTGTCTACAAAATGATCTTTTGAAATACTGGTCCAAGGCAGGGCAATAGAGGTAGGAAGAAAAGGTGGATTTAGTATATATTTTGAAAGTGGAGGAGGAACTGGTAATGTTTATTCATATTGATAAACAATTCTTACAATTCATTGTAAATTAGTTTTAATCCACACTCTGAGGGTAGTTAGTTAACATTTAAATTATCCTAATCAGGAATACATACTCAGGAGTGATTAGTTTTAGCATCTGAAAGATCAAGCATTTAATCACTTAAGCATTGAGTGATTAGTGATTAGCATTTGAAAGATCGTACTCAGGTGTCCACACCTCAAAGGTAGCTACACCATAGAATATTCACATTTTCCTATCAGAACCTGCACTAAATCAGAAATTCTTATACCCTCTTTGTGCCACGGCCACCTTTGGCCAACTGGTGAACACATTTCAGAGTCATGCTTTTAATGTGCAAAATAAAACACATAGGATTACAATTAAAGCCAATTGCATTGAAATACAGTTATCAAAATATTAAAGTTACTTCATGCTCACTAGGTAAAAAAAAGAAAAAAAATTTTAAAAATTGGCAGTGGCTCACGCCTGTAATCCTAGCACTCTGGGAGGCCGAGGTGGGAGGATCCCTTGAGGTCAAGAGTTCAAGACCAGCCTGAGCGAGAGTGAAACCTCGTCTCTACTAAAAATAATAATAAAAAAAAAATTGACAGACAACTAAAGATAGAAAAAATTAGGCGGGCATGGTGGCACATGCCTGTAGTCCCAGCTACTCAGGAGGCTGAGGATTGTTTGAGCCCAGGACTTTGAGGTTGCAGTGAGCTACGCTGACGCCACGGCACTCTAGCATGGGCAACAGAGTGAGACTCTGTCTCAAAACAAACAAACAAAAAAGAGAACAAACTTTTTCCTTATGTTTTCTTCTAGTGGTTTTGCAGCTTTGGGCCTTATATTTAAGTCTTTAATCCATTTTGAGAGTTTTTTTATATAGTATGAGATAAGAGTCCAATTTCATTCTTCTGTATGTGGATATCCAGTTTTCTCAGCACTGTTTATTAAAGAGACTGTCCTTTCCCCATTGTGTATTCTTGGTACCTTTGTTGACTGTCAATTGATCATAAATGTTTGGATTTATTTCTGGGCTTTCTATTCTGTTCTATTGGTCTATATGTCTGTTTTTATGCCAGTACCATCCTGTTTTGATTACTATAATTTTGTAGTATATTTTGAAATCTGATAGTGTGATGTCTCCCGATTTTTTTTTCTTACTATTGCTTTGGCTATTAGGATCTTTTGTGGTTCCATACATATGTTAGGATTGTTTTTTCTATTTCCATGAAAAATATTATTGGAATTTTGATAGGGATTGCATTGAATCTGTAGATTGCTTTGGGTGGTATGGACAATTTAACAATTATGTGTGGGCGGGCGCGGTGGCTCACGCCTGTAATCCTAGCACTCTGGGAGGCCTAGGCAGGAGGATCGGTCGAGGTCAGGAGTTCGAGACCAGCCTGAGCAAGAGCGAGACCCCGTCTCTACTAAAAATAGAAAGAAATTAGCTGGACAACTAAAAATATATATTAAAAAATTAGCCAGGCATGGTGTCGCATGGCTATAGTCCCAGCTATGTGGGAGGCTGAGGCAGTAGGATCGCTTGAGCCTGGGAGTTTGAGGTTGCTGTGAGCTAGGCTGACGCCACGGCACTCTAGCCCGAGCAATAGAGTGAGACTCTGTCTCAAAAAAAAAAAAAAAAAAACAATTATGTGCGCTTTTTTTCCCAGTTCTACTATCACCACTGAATATGTGTGTTTCTTTATTAACCTAGCAAATAACAAGATGTAGAGCAGGTCTAATAATCATCACAATTTTTAAATAGTGATGAGCATAAGTGATCTTTTGAGATATTGGCAACAACTATAATGTAATGTGAAAATATCTTTGATATGTGTTGGTGACAAAGTCACACGTACTGCTAATAAGACTGTGATTTATTGACTACATTCAGCTAAAAATTGATAAAAGTAAAGCTGTGATTTTTTCCCATCGACAGAGTCCTCTGAATTCTCTCTACAGAACCCAAGGGTAAGAAACCTTGCCATTAAGAGTCCACTAATTAGTATAAGGGATGTAAGAAATAATATTTCATCGGTGAAATGAACTGGGTTCCAAATATGTAGAATGACTAGAAATATTGCTCGAGTGTTTCCATGCTTGCATGAAATGAATATAAAAATCTGACAAACCAGCTCAACAGCTCAGCACCTTTTGAAGTGGCATCTGAGCCTCGGACTCTATGTGGTCCTATATCCCAACATGTGGTAGCCAGCCTGCCAGGGGGTCCGGGGTGCTGAGAAATGTTTGTTGCTTTTAGCCACTACATTTTGGGATAATTTGTAACACAGCAATAAATAACTAATGTATACCACTTAATAGAAGATTTTCCTGAAAAAAAAATATTTTCCTGATCCAGTCAGAATATAGGCTGATCCTTGTTACCATAATATTGGGCCACCTGTTTCAGGTGAAACTTTTATACAAAGAACTTGCCGGAGTTCCTAAAGATCAGAAAGCATGTACTTGACCCAGTTTGCGAGAAAAGACTCTGAGACTGTTTTGGTCCCTGATTGCTAATAACCGTATGTGTCATAGACTTCAGTCTGACAATTACCTTCATTATATTCTACCTTACAAGGAGGCTGTGGAAGAGGTGACCTATAGTTCTCACCCACTTCTAGTCTTCAGAGGCATCCTAAGTCTACCAAAAACAATGGGTTTAGGTGTATTTGCAACACATTTTCAAAGGCCTGCAAGGCCTTAGGTAACCTTTCTTTTACCTACCTCTCTCAACTCATCTCTCACCATCTGCTCTCACTTCTCTTCAGCAACCCTGTTGTATGAGTTTGCTAGGCTGCGGTAAGCAAAGTACCACAAACTGAGTGGTTTAAACAACAGAAATTTGTTGTCTCATATTTCTGGAGGCAGGGTTTGTTCCTTCTGAGGGCTGTAAGGAAGAAGCTGTTGGTGCCTGTCCCCTTAGCTTCTGGTGGTTTGCTGGCAATCTTTGACATTCCTTGGCTTATAAAAGCATAACCCTGATCTCTGTGCATTTCTGTGTTCAAACTTCCCCTTTTTATAACAACACCAGCCATACTGGATTAGGAGCTCACTCTACTTCACCTCATCTTAACTCATTACATCTACATTGACCCTATTTCCAAATAAGGTCATATTCTAGGGTACTGGGGGTTATGTTTTCAGCACGTGAGTTTTTAGTAGACACAATTCAACCCGTAATACTATACCTCTAGCACACCAAGCCGACTTCCATCTCAGGTCCTTTGTATATGCTAGTCCTTCTGTCTAGAACTCCAAAAAAGCACAGCTATTCCCTTCTCAGCATACAAATATCATCTCATATGCCATCTCCTCAAAGAGGCCTTCCCTGATCACCCTATCTAAAATAGCCCCTCTACCACACACGCATCATTCTCTACTCCCTTTCCTGTTTCAATGTTCTTCATAATATTCATGGCTGCCTGAAATATATATTTTTTTTACTTGTTTTTATCTGTCCCTCCCACCAGAATGTAAGTTCCATGAGGACGGGAAGCTTGTCCATCTTATTTACTTCTGTATCATCAGCTGCTAACACAATGTATGTTCTAGAGTAAATATTTAATAAATGTTCAATGAACATTGAATGAGTGAATGCTCCTTTTGTTCTCTGATTGAGTCTCTGGAAAGTCCAATAGAATCAAGTTTTCGCTGAGAAAATGGAGCTTATCTCAAACTCCTGAAGACATTCACTTCCCCCCCTTGAAATTAACTCAATCTAAGAGACCAATTATAAAACAATAAAATAATATTACTCTTCTCTCCAAAAGTTGCCTATGTTCCCTCTGTGAATACTTGTATAACCAGGAAATCACTTTATGGTGACAAAAATCAGAGTGAAGAGAGGTCAGTTCCAAAACAGAGACACATTTTCAATCTTTACTCAGAGACGGTCCATTACCTGCTCTCTCTCCAGCCTGGCTAGTTCTTTTCAGATCCAGTAGGCACACATAAATGGGCCTGGCTGGACCACCTATTAGGAAAAAAGGGATTTTTCCATTAGATCAACTGGCTCAGAAAAGGCCAAGGAACTAAGCTGACTTCCAACTGAGATTTCCAAATTTAAGAGCCCTAAGTCACATCGATGGCTGTATTTTGTTCCTCAGAGGTTTTTTAAAAGACAATTGTCCACTTCGAGTTCTGATCTGTTGAAAGTAGATGGGTGAACGTAATGACCTCCTACCTACTTCCCAGCTCCAGGCTGTATGACCTATGACAGGTGCTAAGATAAACTGATATTTTTTTAAGTTTTATTTTTAGAGACAGGATCTTACTCTGTTGCCCAGGCTGGAGTACAGTGGCATGATCATAGCTCACTGTAGCTTTGAACTCCTGGGATCAAGACATCCTTCTGCCTCAGTCTCCAGAATAACTGAGACTACAGGTGCATGCCACCACACCTAACTTTTTTTGTTTTCTGTAGAGATGGGGTCTTGCTATGTTGCCCAGGCAGGTCTCAAACTCCTGGCCTCAAGTGACCCTCCTGCCTTGGCCTCCCAAAGTGCTGGGATTACAGGCCAGCCACCATACCCGCCCAGCCTAAATTGATGTCTAAATAAAGTCTCTTGGGGAACTTTTTTTTTTTTAGGCAGAGTCTGACTCTGTTGCCCCGGGTAGCGTGCAGTGGCATCATCGTAGCTCACAGCAACCTCAAAATCCTGGGCAATCCTCCTACCTCAGCCTCCCCAGTAGCTGGGACTACAGGCACCCACCATCCCACCGGGCTAATTTTTTCTATTTTTGGTAGAGATGGGGTCT
>NW_012148730.1:1157562-1158778 GCF_000956105.1 Propithecus coquereli
AAAAAAAAAAAAAAGAAAAGAAAAGAAACATTGTCTTATTTTAGAAGAGGAACCATGAAACTGTCAAATGACCAGCTATTTCATGATTATGTCTAAAGGAGTTGCAATTCCAAAGTAAGGGAAGCATCAGAGATCAGAGTGAAGGTTTCCTTGCAGATGATAGTGCATTACTTGGCACTCACTGAAGCTTAAAGGATCCTGGTGCTATTTGACTAATATTTATCCAATAATTTTCTTATAATGTCTCTATTTTGGTAGAATTGAAACTGGTTATCTAAAACTATTTATTCAGGCTTTCGGTTCATGCAACAAAATATTTTATATGGCTTATTCTCATACCCATTATATGTGGGCTCCTCAAGAGATGTTCTCAAAAAAAGAAGTCACATATTGTGTGATTCCATTTATACAAAATGTCCAAAATTGGCAAATCCATAGAGACAGAAAGCAGAAAGCAGTTGCTAGAGTCTTCAGGGAGGTGGGAATGGAGAGTGACTGCTTAATAGGTACGGGTTTCCTTTTATGGTGATGAAAATGTTTTGCAGCTACATACTGGGGATGGTTGTACAACATTTTGAATGTACTCAATATCACTGAAATGCACATTTTTAAATGATTAAAATGGTGAATTTTATGTTTTGTGTATTTTACTACAATAAAAAAAAAAATCTTACTGAAATCCAGGCATTGCTCTTTCCCCCAGAATGGTCAGCTGATAAAGCATTGGGGCAGAACAGAGTCATGTTCCTGCTCATGTACAGACTAGAGGATCTATGGGCACAGGTCCTCGGTGCGGACGTTGCCCTTTAGCCTGGCATTTACCTAGCTATAGGTGTGGGGACTGCATTCTAGGAACAAGCCCCAGAGTGCCTGGACTATCTTACCTAACCTATGCAGTAATGCTCTTCCTTGTCTTCCCTATTCCAAATCCTCCCTGAGTTTCAGGATACCTCCTCTCTATCCAAAGCCCAATTCTTTTTTCTTTACTGAGAAACCTTGATGACCCATGGTGAAGAGCTTCAAACTAGAGTCTAAATTCTTAACAATCAAAAATATTTTCTTTAAGAGACAGAGTCTCACTGTGTTGCCCAGACTAGAGTGCAGTGGCAGGATCATAGCTCACTATAGCCTCAAACTCCTGGGCTCAAGCGATCCTCCTGCCTTAGCCTCCCAAGTAGCTAGGACTACAGGCATGTACCACCCCACCCAGCTAATT
>NW_012148730.1:1160733-1161612 GCF_000956105.1 Propithecus coquereli
AAAAAAAAAAAAAAAAAAGTCAGGTCAGAGCCAGTAAACAGTAAATATGGTTGCAGGAAAGTCCTTTCTTATAATCTGTATGAGTTTCCTATTGCTGGTGTAACAAATTACTACAACCTTGGTAGCTTAAAGTAACACACATTTATTATCTTACGGTTCTGGATGTCAGAAGTCTGCAATGGGTCTCACAGGGCTAAAACCAAGGTGTTGGAGGGGGCTGCATTCCTTTCTGAGGGCTCTAAGGGAGAATCGGTTTCTTTGCCTTTTCCAGTGTCTAGAGGCTGCCCGTATTCCTTGGCTCCTGGCCTCCTTTATCTTCTAAGACAGCAACAGTAGGTCATGTTCTTCTCACATCTCATCACTCTGACTTCTTCTGTCTCCCTCTTCCATTTTTAAGGATCCTTGTGATTACATTAGGTCCACCTGTATAATCCACAATGGTCTCCCTGCTTTGAGATCAGCTGATTAGCAACCTCAATTCCATCTGCAACCTTCATTCCCCTTTGCCATGTAAGGCCACATATTCACAGGTTCCAGCACTTAGGATGTGGCCATCTGGGGGGGGGGGGAGCATTATTCCGCCTACCACACCACCGCTGGACAAACGTTTATTGAACACCTACTGTGCATAAAGTGTTCTGTGCTCTGCCTTAAGGGGTAATCTGGATGAGACAGCACTGTTTGAGAAAAAGACAAGTAACAATAGAAGGTTTCACAGGCTGTGGGAGAGCGAAGAAGAGGAACTCTTGCTATGCAAATTAGAAGATGGTGGTGTAGTGTGATGACTGAGGCTGTCAGAGAAGGCTTCCTGGAAAAGGTGGAACTTGCTCAATCAGTCTTTTTTTTTTGGAGAGACTGTTTCTTTTTTTTTTTTTTTTT
>NW_012148730.1:1162242-1170070 GCF_000956105.1 Propithecus coquereli
GCTGTGAGCTAGGCTGACGCCACGGCACTCACTCTAGCCCAGGCAAAAGAGTGAGACTCTGTCTCAAAAAAACAAAACAAAACAAAACAAAAGAACAATTGCACTATTGGTTTTCTCTTTCTCCCAATCTGCCCCAAAGAGATCACAGCAAAGGAGAATACATCTTAAGCCAATCAGCTGCAGGATGTACACCTAACAGACCTCACAGAAACCTCATCAAAAAGTGGGGATTGGGCAGGGAAACAAAATTTAAAAGGTTAGCACACCACCAGCCCACAAACTGCAGAGAGCTCTCGCAGCCAGATGGGGTGGCCAGGGTGCCCCAAACCCAAAGAAGCAAAATCTCAAAATAATATAAAATGTTCAAAGTTTTGTACGTAAGCTATTGAAGATTTCTCCAACAGTGACTGATAAGAAGCACAATCAGATGGCACTTTTAGAGACAGCAGCTTCAGACTCACAAAAGGGGAATGAGATGAGTTTTATATGGCTAAATCACTGGCAAAAACATAATTTTCTTTCTTTCAAGGAGGCAGGAGAGCAATTAAGTGGTCAACTCAACATAAGGGGCACATGATCCATTCTGTGAGTGGCTAGGAAGCGGGTAGAGATAGGACAAAAATTTGGTCTTAGGGGTCTCACCATCTTAATGTGGTCACTTCTAATGAAAAAAATAAAAAATAAAGTTGTCCAAAGATACCTTAAAGCTAAAAACCTGAACAACATGTTTTTGGGGTTTTTTTGTTTGTTTGTTTTGTTTTCGCTAACTCCTCCTGGGATCACCTTTCTGGTTTGGCTGGTACTTTGTACAGAGCAATGAGGTTTCCCATAGTGAAGTCTTTCCCTGGGCTGTTTGGTTCTCAGTAAGGCAGGCCCATACCTTTTTCCCTCCTCTATGGAGAGGGCAATATGCACTAAGCTGCAAAGTCACCTTCCAAAAGTGAGAAAGGGATTAGATTGCTGCATCAGAGCCGTGGAAGTATTTGGAATGTTTTACAAATGGTTTCTACAACAACAAAAAAGGTAATTGCAAAATGTGTACATCATAAACATGCTTTTAAAGACATTTTGCATTGTACTCAGATTCCCTTAAATGTTGTTCCCAAAGGTGCTCAGCCTGTAGCCTAGCTGGAATCTCTGGGAAGAGACAGAGACAGTTTGGTGAAAAAGACATGGCGGTGGGTGGGGTGAAGGGGGAAAGCAGCCTTCCAGTTAAAGATCAGCCCTCAGTTTAAAGGTCAGCTTTGCTTCGGGCAGGCTGGCCTCAGGCGGAGTGAGGGTCAGAGGGAGAAGCGGCAACAGGGCGAGACTGGGGTGATCTATGTCTCATTCAGGTCAAACAGAGTCAGATCCAGCACCCTTTGTGTACAGAGGTGCTCCTCTTTGGTACATTTCCGTTTATCTTCCAAATCATCAATTGTCTTTTCCAGCTTGGTTACCAATCTCTTGGCAAACTCAGCACGGTCTCTGCCTCCTTGACTTTATCAGTAAGAATCTTCATCTCTTCCTCATATTTGTCTTCTTTTTGAGAATACTTTCCTTCAGCAGCGCTCAGACACTTCAGATTCTGGTCCATCAGTCTGATCTGCTCATCCATCTCTCGGCAACGGGACTCTGCCAGCTCAGCTCGTTCCTCTGTGCGTTCCAGGTCTTCTTCAATAATCATCAACTTACGGGCCACCTCTTCATACTTCCTATCTGCCTTGTCTGCAATATGTTTAGCTTATTTGAGTTGGATTTCCTGGAGTTCCATCTTTTCTTCATCTCTTAAGGCCCGGTTTTCAATCACCTTCATACCTCTCTGACTCTCAGCAGCAGCTTTTTCCACTTCCTCCAGCTTTTGCGGGGCAGTGGCCAGGCGCTCCTGAGCACGGTACAGCTCCTCTTCGACCTGCTGGATCCTGCGGTTCAAGGAGGCCACCTCAGCCTCAGCCTGTTTCCGGGCCGCCTTTCTCGCTCCTTTTCCCGCCGGAGGCACTTGGCTCTCTCCTCTGAACCATCAGCCTGCTGTTGCAGAACCTGGATCTCGCTTCCCCCCGCCTCGACGGTGGTGATCGCAGCCAGCGTGCCTACCCTGCTCCTGCTCGCGCTCCGTTCCTGCCTCCTCCGCTCGGCGTGGCAGCTGCTTCTCGTCAATCAGCCTTAAAGAAAGGGCAGGACTTGGATATTGTTTCTGAGAGGAATAAATCTTACATACACACTTTTGAGGGCAAATTTGCAATGCAGCAATTGTAATAAGTACTCACTGCCATTCTAGTAATGTCTCCGTAACACTTTACTTTTTTTTTTTTTTTCTTGAGACAGAGTCTCCCTCTGTTTCCGGGGCTAGAGTGCCGTGGCGTCATCGTAGCTCCCAGCAACCTCAAACTCTTGGGCTCAAGCAATCCTCCTGCCTCAGCTTCCCCAGTAGCTGGGACTACAGACGCACGCCACCGCACCTGGCTAATTTTTTAGTAGCCTAGCTAAATTTTTTTTTTTAACTTTTAGTAGAGACAGGGTCTTGCTCTTGCTCAGGCTGGTCTCGAACTCCTCAAGCCATCCTCCTGCCTCGGCCTCCCACCGTGCTAGGATTACAGGTGTGAGCCACTGCACCCAGCCTCCATAACACTTTATAGCACCTTTATACACAATCGCTCATTTATGCTCACCACAGCCTTGCGAGGGAAGTAGGGAGGACAGGGAACCACATGCACCTTTCCACCATTGAGTGCTCCCCATTTCCAGGCCTAGGGCCACTTCCCATATTCTTTCTTCCTCGTGGCCACAAGGACACAGCCTGATTTTTCTTCTCTTGGTAACTGTGTCCCCAAGCCTAGGCTGCACAATGGGACACAGTCTGGCCACTTCCCCACTTTCTTACTGCCGTTGAAGCCAAGCACACAGGCTCATTTAATTTTAAGATTTATCTGCTAAACTCTGGAGAAAACAAGGGATAAAACTGACAAGCATAAGAGGAGTGACAAAGGTTCCATAACCTTACAAAGTTTGTGTAATAATGGTCTCTGATCTATAGTTTCTGCTTGATGACAAAAGAAAGTACACCTGAGTTCGGGTCCTCTGCTTATATTTCCTTAGGGATCATGATCATCATCAACACAGCAAGCAACTGTGGAGTCAGGCACTGTTCTAAATGCTTTACACATTTTAACTCATTGAATTATCACAACAACTCGTTTTATAGATAAATATAATGAGGCAGGCTTCAAACCTAGGCAGACTGGCTCTGGCGTCTATGTTTCTAACGACAATACCATACTGCCCCGCTGGCTCTTCCCTACCACCATTCTGCCTTCTGCCTGTCAAGAGAGGCTACTATTTGAACACTTTTTCCATGAGAGACCAGTACACTAAGTTACAGATGAAGAAACTGAGGCCAAAAAAAAGTTAGACTTTTTGTCCAGGCTCACGCCTATAATCCTAACACTCTGGGAGGCCAAGGCCAGAGGATTGCTGGAGGTCAGTTAGTTCGAGATCCAGCTCATCTCTACTAAAAATAGAAAAAAAATTAGCCAGACAAGTGAAAATAGAAAAAATGAGCCAGGCATGGTGGCACTCACCTGTAGTCCCAGCTACTCGGGAGGCTGAGGCAGGAGGATTGCTTGAGCCCAGGAGTTTGAGGTTGCTGTGAGCTGGGCTAACCCCACAGCAGTCTAGCCTGGGCAACAGAAGTGAGACTCAAAAGTTAGACTTTTCCAAGGCAGCATTAGCGGTGAGTGTGGAGCTGAGGGTCAAATCCAGCTCGATCACATCATGCTGTCTTTCAGAGAGGCTATTTAGTAAAAAGAATTGATTTCAAATGATTTCACATGCACCAATCCTTTTTATCATTATGGGATGTTTCATGTTTGGACACTGTAATCAAGGCCAGATCAATACCCTTAAAGGCTGCGCACTCTAAAAAGAAAAGATTGTCCTCCCAACACCATCCTCTATGGATTCAAATTAAAAAGAATTATAAACAATAAAATTCGTAAAACAAACTACCATCTTTTTCCTATCATGACTACTTAAATTTTTCTTTTTAAAATATTAACCATCAAATTCTTTGAACAATTCTTGAAAGATTTGTTAAAAGAACTTTTTCTGGTTGTCCTAAGCACACGTGTAAACTGTTCAGTGATTCGACATTCTGTTACATATTGATTCCTGGAAGAGGTGTATAAGAGTTCTAACTGTAAAGGCAAGTTTAGGACAAATGATGATGGAGACAAGAGATCAGGAAGAAGACAGAACAGGCGAGTCAGGGAAGGGCTCTGTGTTTACAATTCACAAGAATCTACTTGCTGTGGGTGGGGTCAACCGTCTACAGGAAATCCTTCCAAAAAACTGTAGCCTATGTTATAACTGTGGATAAGTTACTGATGACATTTAAATACTCCTTGTAGATCTCCAGGAAGCAATCAACCTCAAATATAATCTATAAACCTGGGAAACGCAAACACTAATATAGTTGGGTGAAACAATACAGGGTGGAGGGGGACCATTATAATGTCTAGACCCAACAGAAGGAAAGCAATTCTTGGAGAATTTACAAAAAAGGGAGGTTGAGAGTAGGAATTTTTTAGTGTGTCCAGCATTCACCAAGGGAGAGAGGTCTCAGATTTGGGGCATGAATATTTTAGTTGAATTAGCTGGTATAATCTTATTTTGAAAAGGGCCAACTGAGCTTGCTTCTGCAGCTTAATAATTATATTCCATTAAGATCATCTGACAGCTGGGTGTGGTAGCTCATACCTGTTATCCTAGCACTCTGGGAGGCTGAGGCAGGAGGATTGCTTGAGCCCAGGAGTTTGAGGTTGCAGTGATCTAAAATGATGCCACTGCACTCTACTTGGGGTGACAGAGTGAGACTCTGTCTCGAAAAAAAAAATCATCTGATCATCAGACTGTCTTAGCTTGGATTCTGTGCTCACAAACTTATCCATTGACTTCTTAGTACTCTGATATTGGGAATGGGGGCCCCTACTCACAGACACAAGGGTCCAATCAGCATGGCATGTATAATTCTTTAGGTGATACATAAATTGTCATCTAGCTTATAAATCATTCTCTTATGAATCACAGGATCTCTAAGTTGGAGGATACTTAAAGGACATTTAGTTAACCATTCATCTAGTGCTGAAATTCCCCCTATAAAATATCTGACAAGACTTCATTCATCTTTCCTTGAGCCTCTCAAGGAATAGGAAACATTACCTCTTTACTTCTTTGAACACTTGTGTTGGGAATTTCTGCTTTATATTGAATAAAAACGTGTCACTTTAGAGCTTCCATTCCCAGGTTGACTCTTGGGTCCACATATAAAAAAAAATCTAAACCTTCTCCAAAAAAATTATAGATGAACTCATGTCCCCAACAAACCTCTCTTCCAGGCCAAATTCCCTAAATTCTTTTTGTTAATTCAATTTAATTTTGTTTATTTTTTTGAGACAGAGTCTCACTCTGTTGCCCAGGCTAGAGTGCCGTGGCATCAGCCTAGCTCACAGCAACCTCAAACTCCTGGGCTTAAGCGATCCTCCTGCCTCAGCCTCCCAAGTAGCTGGGACTAGAGGCATGCGCCACCACGTCTGTCTAATTTTTCTATTTTTAAGTAGAGACGGGGTCTCACTCTTGCTCAGGCTGGTCTCGAACTCCTGAGCTCAAGTGATCCTCTCGCCTTGGCCTCCCAGAGTGCTAGGATTATAGGCGTGAGCCACCGAGCCAGGCCCAAACTCCCTAGGATGCTTTTAAATCAACACATCATCCTGGTTGCCCTCCCATAGACAGGCTTTAGTTTCTCTTTAAAGGTGTGGTATTGGGCATGGTGAAGTATTTTTGCAAAATTTGCACATGTAAGATATTTTCATCAAAAGTGGTTAAGATGACTGTCTCTTTCCACTTCAACTTCCCTCTGTCACACTTCCCCTCATGCCAAGTGATAGTGGAGCGGCCATGAGCATTTCTGAAATACATATAAGATGTGGTTGTGTCGGTGGTATATTTAGTTTAAGTTTAGGAAAAAATATATTATGTGGTTCACTGCCATGTTCATGTATAACTGATTACTAGCTTCCTTAGGTTAGGATGGCTTCCAATGCAAATCAAAACCACAATGAGATATCACTTATCTCCAGTGAGAATGGCCTTTATCAAAAAGTCCCAAAACAATAAAAGTTGGCACAGATGTGGAGAGATAGGAACGCTCATATACTGCTGGTGGGACTGCAAACTAGTACAAGCTCTCTGGAAAGTAATATGGAGATACCTCAAAGAGCTACAAGTAGAACTACCTTTTCATCCAGCAATCCCATCAGTGGGCATCTACCCAAAAGAACAAAAGACATTCTATAAAAAAGACACCTGCACTTGAATGTTTATAGCAGCACAACTCACAATTGCAAAGATGTGGAAATAACCCAAGTGCCCATCAATACATGAGTGGATTAATAAAATGTGGTATTTGTATACCATGGAGTACTATTCAGCTTTAAGAAACAATGGTGATATAGCACCGCTTGTATTATCCTGGATAGAGCTGGAGCCCATTCTACTAAGTGCAGTATCACAAGAATGGAAAAACAAGCACCACATGTACTCACCATCAAATTGGTATTAACTGATCAACTCTTAAGTGCACATATAGTAATAACATTCATTGGGTGTCGGGCAGATGGGAGGGGGAGGAGGGGATGGGTATATACACACCTAATGGGTGTGATGTGCACCGTCTGGGGGATGGACACGTTTGAAGCTGAGTCGGGTGGGGCAAGGGCAATATATGTAACCTAAACATTTGTACCCCTGTAATATGCTGAAATAAAAAAAAAATTTTAAATAAATAAATAATTAATTTAAAAAATACACAGGAAAAAAAATGGAATCAGGAATATTCCTACCACTCTGCAGATTTCACCTAGCATTGTGACACTAGGTTGCAGGTGTATTAGGCAGCTAATGAAAATGTTATTTTTGTGGGTTTTGTTATGTTGAAGAGATTTTTCAGCTTTTTACAGTAAATATAAAATGTGCTGTGCATTGACCTGTACTCTTACAATGGGAAATTTTGTGGTATATATATCTCAGTAAAGCTGTTAAAACGTGCTGCAATTTCTTTTCTTGTTTTAAATAAATATTTGCTTTTGTGCCAAAAGTAAAGTAAAATAACAATATGTAGTCAGATATATACAAAAACCTACAACAAACATGCTGCTGCTTAAGGGTGAATTGAAAGAATCCTCTTTGAGATTGGGAATTATACAAAGAGATCATTATAACTATCTTTGTTTAATGTTGTACTAGAAGTTCTAGTTTTAGTAAGCCGAGAAAAAGAAATAAAAGATATAAGAAATAGGAAAATAGAAATAAAACTGCAATTAGAGCAAAAAATATGACTTTGTTCATAGAAAATCTAAAAGACTAAATATAGCTGTATTAGAATTAATAAGTGAGTTTAGAAATGTTTCTAGATATAAAAATCAATATGTAAAAACCAGTTGTTGGCTGGACGCAGTGGCTCACGCCTGTAATCCTAGCACTCTGGGAGACTGAGGCGAGAGGATCGCTTGAGCTCGGGATTTCGAGACCATTCTGAGCAATGGCGAGACCCCCGTTTCTACAAAACAGTATAAATATTAGCTAGGCATGACAGCATGTGCCTGTAGTCCTAGATACTCAGGAAGCTGAGGCAGAAGGATTACTTGAGCCCAGGAGTTTGAGGTTGCAGTGAGCTATGATCACACCACTGCACTCTAGTCCAGGCAACAGAGCGAGACTCTGTCTCAAAAAACAAAACAAAACAAAACAAAACAAAAAACCCCAAAAACCCAATTGTATCTTTATATAATAGCCA
>NW_012148730.1:1171125-1173525 GCF_000956105.1 Propithecus coquereli
CTCTGTTTTATTTTGAAGGAAGGTGTACATTTATACTTGTTACATTTTTTTCTTGCATTCTATTTTGCCCTTTTTTTCACTTGTCCTTCCAGCCAATCAAGCTCTCCCCAGAGCCATCATCATGTCCATCAATCACGGATCATCCTCCAGGGGAACTGATATATTGAAGTTCAGAGCTAGCCTGGCTGAGGCCCAAATGGCAGCCTGCGGATATGGCAACTGTTCTGAAAGTCCACCTCGAGGTGGTTTGTTAACACACACACACTTCTCTCCCTGCTTCTCCTGAGGTAATCTGTTTATAGCCCCAGCCTAATTATGTTTCTTAGGAGAAACCTTAGCACATCTCTTACCAAGGAAGGCAACGCTTCACATTAGGTCATGTTGATAAGATGGTGAAAGAGAATTTTTTCCCCCAAGGAGACTGCTATTTCCTGAAGGGGTAAAAACCCCAACAGGGAAAACCCCTGTGGTTCTCATAGATGGGGCTGGTCTACCTAAGCTAATAACACAGTTCCGCCCAGAGGAGGCAGGCAGAATAGATTTATTCATTCCTGGGGACTTTGTGAGTAGATGTACATTTTTTTTTTTTTTTGAGAGTGTCTCACTCCGTTGTCCTGAGTAGAGTGCCGTGGCGTCAGCCTAGCTCACAGCAACCTCAAACTCCTGGGCTCAAGCGATCCTCCTGCCTCAGCCTCCCAGACGCTAGGACTACAGGCATGTGCCACCATTCACGGCTAATTTTTCTATTTTTATTTTATTTTATTTTAGATAGAGTCTCTCTCTGTTGCCCTGGGTACAGTGCAGTGGAATCATTATAGCTCACGGCAACCTCAAATTCCTGGGCTCAAGCGATCCTCCTGCCTCAGCCTCCCGAGTAGCTGGGACTACAGGCGTGTGCCAGACCACTGGCTCATTTTTCTATTTTTAGTAGATCCGGGGTCTTGATTTTGCTCAGGCTGGTCTCAAACTCCTGACTGCAAGCAATCCTTGCACCTCGGCCTCCCAAAGTGCTAGGATTACAGGCACGAGCCACTGCGTCTGGCCTAGAACTCTAAGAATCTATAAGCACAAGAAAAATAAACCAATAGAAAGGTAGGCCAAAAAGTAGAATAGGCTCCTTTCAAAAGAGAAAACTCAAATGGCCAGTAGTTGAATGAAAAGATGCTCAACCTCATCACTAATCAGGGAAATGCAAATTAAAATCATAATAAAATAGTGTGTCCCACTCACTAGAATCATAAAAATTAAAAAGTCTGGAAAATACTGTGTTGGGAAGCATGTGGAGGAAGTGGAACTCTCATCCACTTCCATGGCTCATTGGAGTGTACATTTAGTTGATCACTTCAGAACAAAGTTTGGCATTACATAGTAAAGTTAAACATGTGCAAATCTCAGGGCCCAGGAATTCCGCTCCTGGGTATATACCTTAAAAAACTGTAGTATATGTGTGTCATTCCATCATCATATCCATCAATAGTAGAATGAATAAATTAATTAAAGTATATTCATGCAATGGCATATTATATAGCAGTGTAAATAAACCTCAACGACATGTACCCACATATATGAATCTCAAAAACCCAATGTTAAAACAAGCAAATCACAGAAGCATACATACATGCAGCCAGGTTCCATTTACAAAAAGTTCAGAACAGGAAAAATTAAACAATATAATTGTTTAGTGATGCATTTGTGATTAGTAAAACTATAAAGGAAAACAAGGGAAATGAGTACCTCAAATTTCAGGATAGTAGTTACATCTGGTGAGGGAGGAAGAGTAGAAAAAGAAGGATGTGATCAGGGAAGGGCACATAAAGGGCTTTAAGATACTGAAAATAAATACCCTACATTTTAAACCTGGACAGTGAACACAGATATTTATTCCTTAAAATCATTCTCTAAGTTACATATATATGTTTTATACACTATTCTGTGTATATTTTACCATTTTAGAAAAGGAAAAAAATAATCAGTGCCCAGAGCTGCACATGCAACTCTAGCTAATCCATTGTACTAGAAGACAATCGCCTCCCTTGTTTTTTTTTTTGTTTGTTTTTGTTTTGTTTTGTTTTTTTTAAACAGGATCTCTCTGTCGCCCAGGCTGGAGTATAGTGGCCTCATCACAGTTCACAGCAACCTCAAACTCCTGCGCTCAAGCGATCCTCCCATCTCAGCCTCCAGAGTAGCTGGGACTACAGGCAAGTGCCACCATGCCCAGCTAATTTTTCTATTTTTTCCAGAGACCACGTCTCTTCCTCTTGCTCAGGCTGGTCCCAAACTCCTGGCCTCAAGCCATCCTCCTGCCTCAGCCACCCAAAGCAGTAGGAGTACAGGCGTGAGCCACCGAGCCTGGCCAACCCCCCAGTTTTGAGTGTTCTACCCGTGTTTTTTTTTTTTTTT
>NW_012148730.1:1174305-1180708 GCF_000956105.1 Propithecus coquereli
AGCCTAGCTCACAGCAACCTCAAACTCCTGGGCTCAAGCGATCCTCCTGCCTCAGCCTCCCGAGTAGCTGGGACTATAGGCATGCACCACCATGCCCGGCTAATTTTTTCTATTTTTAGTAGAGACGGGGTCTCACTGTTGCTCAGGCTGGGCATTTTTCAAATCTTAAAGACTCACAGATCCTGAGCTGGACAGAAGTCCAAATCCTGAAGGCTCTCTACAGAATCCAGGTTGCTGAATCTGCCCTACTGCCTAGAGAGGCTCCAAACCACCTCCTGACTATGGGAAACTGGGTGGTTAACCACTGGTTCTCAGCTTTGTTTCTGGTAAGTGATGTTTGACTTCCTATTAATTAGGAAGGTTAACGGAGTAAGGAGACATCATATTTGTTAAGATTTGCAAAGTTATTTGAAATGGAAAGATTCCATGACAATTACTGGGCTCATCAAGGCGCAGTAATCCAACTCTGAGAAGGATAAGGGGACAGAGATAAATAATAGGCATTGTTCATGTTGTCAAACCATCGGTGTTTGGAATTTCAATCTGTTTTCGTTTTCTGTCTTCTCCTTTTCTCTTCCATTTCACTTCTAACTATCGCCATGGGGCATTTGTTTCTCTCTATCATTCCTATACTGCTCCATCAGGATTTCATAAAATCTTGAATATTTGAGATGGAAGTGATCTTAGAGATCATCTGGAACAGCACTGCTCACTAGGAATATATCGTGAGCCATATAATATAATTTTAAAATTTTCTAATACCTATATTGAAAAAGGTAAAAAGAAACAGGTAAAATTAATTTTTAACAATTTTTTTTTTTGTGATTGGGTCTCACTCTGTTGCCTGGGCTAGAATGGTGTCATCATAGTTCATTGCAACCTCCAACTCCTGGGCTAAAGTGATCCTCCTGCCTCAGGACTGCCTGGGACTACAGGCGTGTGCATCACCACTAGGTAATTCTTAAATTTTTTGTAGAGACAGGGTCTTGCTATGTTGCTCAGCCTGATCTCGAACTCCTGGCCTCAAGCAATCCTGCCTCAGCCTCCCAAAGTCCTGGGATTATAGGCCACCATGCCCTGCCAACAATATCATTTATTAAACCCAATATATCAAAAATATTATCCTTTCAGCATGTAATCAATATTAAAAATATCAATGAGATAATTTATATTCTTTTATTTTTACTAAGTCTTTGAAATCTGATGTGTATTTTACACCCACAGCACATCTCAGTGAGGACTAGTCACATTTCAAGTGCCCAGTAGCCACATGTGGGTAGTGGCTACGGCATTGCATAGTGCAGATATAAACCGACTTACTGATTTTACAAAGGAAAATAAGAGCCAGATGTCACATAGTGACTTGATTGAAGAGCCATCGCTCAAATCCAGCTTCCTGATGTTCAGGTCAGAATTCCTGTACCACCCTATGAATGCACAATCCCTTCCTCCCAACACACACACACACACACACACACACACACACACACATCTTTCCACCTTTCTTTCCCCACCTCTCATTCCTTTTTTTTTTTTGGAGATAGGGTCTCATTCTGTCGCCCGGGCTAGAGTGCAGTGGCATCATAGCCCACCACAGCCTCAAGCTCCTGGGCTCAAGCAATCCTCCTGCCTCAGCCTTTGGAGTAGCTAGGTCTACAGGCCTGCGCCACCCCACCTGAGGGGCTATCATTCTTCCATTTCTGAGCCACGCCTGAGCCTGGGGCTCCCAGCGTCCTTTCTCACTTTCCTAGAATTTCATTTATCAATCCTTCAGGGGCTCTTTCTCGTCCCTCTTGTTTTTCCTCTGGGTCCCATAGGACTTCCCAGGCACTCCAGGGAAAAATGTATGGAGTTCCCCTGGAGGGTTGTTTATTTTGTCAGGTTATTCCATGACTTATACATAACACTTGATGCTCTATATTTAGTTCCTTTTGCACTATAATGGAAAGAGCACTAGTTTAGAAGATGGGAAACCTAGCAAACTCTTTCAGTTCTGCTATTAACTGAGTGACCTTGATCAAATTATTTTGCTTCCCTAGACTTCAGGCCCTGTGCGTGTGTATGTGTATGTGTGTGTGTTTGGGGGGGTGGGGGAGAAAGCTGGGAGGGAGCAGGGGATTAATAAAGTAACTAGATTAGATACAAATATAAGGTTGTTTCTAGCTCTAAATTCCACGTTTAGCTGAGTTTTTTCGTTGTTGTTGTTGTTGTTGTTGTTTTTGAGACAGGGTCTCGCTCTGTTGCCCAGGCTAGAGTGCCGTGGTGTCAGCCTAGCTCACAGCAACCTCAAGCTCCTGGGTTCAAGCCGATCCTCCTGCCTCAGCCTCCCGGGTAGCTGGGACTACAGGCATGCGCCACCATGCCTGGCTAATTTTTTGTTTCTATTTTTAGTTGCCCAGCTAATTTATTTCTATTTTTAGTAGAGACAAGGGTCTCGCTTTTGCTCAGGCTGGTCTCAAACTCCTGACCTCAAGCGATCCTCCTACCTTGGCCTCCCAGAGTGCTAAGATTATAGGTGTGAACCACCACACCCAGCCTACCTGAGTTGTTTTTTTAGTCCTCTCTTATTTTTTGTTGGGGGATTTCATCACCCTTGGTGATGATGACTCATGACTCATATTGTACTCTCTAGCTTTCAGTTTCCATTTCCCACCAATCCTGGTGGCAAGCTCAGACTTCTCACTATCTCTGACATATACTCCTCTGCACTATTTTTTAATAAAAAATAAATATTCAAAAAATATTTTTACTCCTCCTTCCTCCCAGGTCTTGTACTTCACCTTCTTTTTCATTCACAGTAGAGGAAATGACAGCCAGGATGGGGAATGGAATTCCTTGCTCCTAGATGTCACTGTATTTCATCATTTATCTTGTCTATAATTCATGATGGGCTGACACAGGGTTCTTTGCCCCGTGTCCCTCTCTGATCCAGAAATATTTCTGCTCCCTCTAAATAAGCTTCTCTCCTGTCTTCCGAATTCTCAAGGTATCTGTGGCTTTCAACTCTTCTTTTTCCATTGGATCAAAGACACTTTTCTGGAAGATGCCCAACTCTGGAAAGGGTATCTGAGCAAAGCAGGCAGGAAGAAATTGATTGGTAATAATGCATTATTACCAGTTTGGTAATAATGAGTTCTTACTATGCACCAAGCATTGCATTAATCATTTTACATGTATTATCTCATATAAGCCTTATAGCATTACTATGAGGTAGATACTGTTATTATCCTCATTTTACAAGTGAAGAAATTGAGGTTCAGAGAAGTTAAATCACACACCTGTCTAAGATTACAGAGCTACTAAGTGGTGACACTAGAATTTGAGCCCAAGGAGTTTGACTGCAATATCAGACTTTAAATCACTATGCTATGCTACTAGAGGTGTGTGAGTGGCCCAGATCTAGGGAATCTGAATGGACCATGTCTTAGGCTAAAGGCCCCTTTACCTGTGGGCTGAGATGGTTCTGACCCATCCTGGGGCAAGGAATATATCCTAGAGGCATCCCAGTGCCCTGTAGACCTGTTGAATTACAGACTAGCACCTCCAAACTTGGGTTAGAGCCCAGCTGGGTTGTCTCCAAAGCAATGGGCAGTGGGTTCCAAATTTCCCCCTTAGCCAATACAGACACCGAGCTTGGGACAGGCGAACGTAGTCTTAGGAGCTCAAATGAGTCCAAAGAAACAATAGGTTAATTTGAAAAAAGACTCACAATCTGAAAACAAGAAAATGTGTGTCAGGATGTAATTAAATTAAATTAAAGAGGCATGCCCATCTGGAATGGTTTAGTCCTTTTCAGATGGGCATTGTTATAGATGCTAAAATTATTCTTTGTTTCTTCAGAAATCCATTTATTCACTTATTGCCATCTTATAGGTACAATAGTTTGAATGCTGTAGTCCAGGAATTGACAAATGTAATTGTAAAAAGCTAGATAGTACATATTTTAGACTTTTCAAGCCATATGGTCTCTGTCCCAACTGCTGAACTCTGCCGTTGTATCATGAACACAGCCATAAACAATATAGAAATGAGTAGGTGTGGCTAAGGTCCAATACCACTTTATTCACGGTCACTGAAATTTGAATTTCATATTATTTTCATGTCCTGAAATATTCTTCTTTTGATTTTATCAACTATTTAAGAATGTGAATACAAAATATGTAAAAACTATTCTTAGCTTGCAGGCCATGCAAAACAGGTAGTGAGTCAGATTTGGCCCATGGGCCTTAGTTTGCTCATTAGTGTCTAATGGGCACGCCTCAAAGTGCTAACTCACTCTGAAAGCAAATTAGATACTGACTGGATTGTAGTCATTTAAAATGAAAACAGATAAACACAAAATAGCCCAGATGGCGGCAACTATTTTCTATTATCCCTTATCTACTCCTTTCCATACCCAAATTCCACTTTCTTCCTTGTTTGTTTTTTTCTTCCTGCAGGCTGTTTGGCTGGGGCTGAATGTTTTCCTGTTTGTGGATGCCTTCCTGAAATATGAGAAGGCCGACAAGTACTTCTACACAAGAGAAATCCTTGGGGTGAGTGTCACAGTTGTGACGTGGAGAATCTCTATTTTTCTCTAATCTCTGATTCCAGGTCCTTTGTGACTCAATTCCCTGATTTCCTCTAAGGCTAGGGTTGCCAGAAAAAAAATGCAGGATTTTTCAGATAAACAACAAATCATTTTTGCATGGAACATAGGTATACGAAAATATTCATTTTTTAAAATCTGAAGTTCAAATTTAGCTTGGCATCCTATATTTTTATTTACTAAATTTGACAGCCCTATCTTGGGCACACTCCTCAGACCTGGTAAGGAAAACGTGCAATAAAGGAAACTGTTGGGCAGTGGTTTTCAAACTGATTTCCAGGAACTCAGGTGCTCCTACAGGGTGTGAGGGGAAGGCTAACTGGGCAATGCTCCCGCCCTTGCCCCCATTTCAACCAGAACAGCCTGTATCTGTCTTATGGACTCCTCCTTATGATTTTTTTTTTTTTTATTTTGAGACAGAGTCTCACTCTGTTGCCCGGGCTAGGGTGCCGTGGCGTCAGCCCAGCTCACAGCAACCTCAAACTCCTGGGTTCCAGTGATCCTACTGCCTCAGCCTCCCGAGTAGCTGGGACTACAGGCATGCGCCACCATGCCAGGTTAATTTTTTCTATATATTTTTAGTTGTCCAGCTAATTTCTTTGTATTTTTTAGTAGAGACAGGGGTCTCGCTGTTGCTCAGGCTGGTCTCGAACTCCTGACCTTGAGTTATCCTCCCGCCTCAGCCTCCCAGAGTGCTAGGATTACAGGCGTGAGCCACTGCACCCAGCCCTGCTTATGATGTTAAGAAAGAGTTTGATTAAAAGAAAGAAACAAAGAAAAAAGAAAAAAACAGAAAACAACGTGAATACCACTGCTGTGGACTAATGTCACAGAAACATACCTCTATGACTCTCTATCAAACAGGAGGGCTACTTAGGGGGGCCTGAGGGTGGGGGTGTTGCATAACTCAAGGCCTGCAGAAAGGTAGGGTCAGGTCACAGTCACAGAGTGGAGAAGGCTGGAAGTGACAGATCAGAAATAGACGAGAGAGGGTGGGGGTGGGTCAAGGGTGAGGATGGGTGTGCAGGTGACCAGGAAGAAGATGTAAGGTGAGGATCGTTCTCTCATGGGCTGGTGAACCTGGGCACTGTCTGGTTAGAAGAACAAATTTGACTGCTATCTCTAGTCTATTATGCAGTAACAGGTAGGGGATTTGGTTAAATCCCTTTCCTCTTGACGATGCCTTTTTTTAGTAGCTTTCCACAAAGATCCGCCCAATGTACATGTTTAAAGACAGTTTGTCCTTTTAAAAAATCTTTTTTTTCTTTCCATAATCAAAGGACCCATGTTGAGATCACGGCTAATTTGAATGTTCTGTTCATGACTTATTTCGCCCTGCTGTTTTCCGTTTTAAATGTTCATCCTTGATCCTTCTTTAGAAACTATAATTCCAAAGGAAGTGTTAATTTGTTTTAAAAATAGCTTTTTATTAAGAGAATGATGCAATGAATGCGAGTAGTTATTAAGAGCTTGATTACTTCATGACCAAAGAGTCAGCAGCAGAAAAATAAATCATGCTAATGTCCTGTGGACATTTCATTTTTTAAAGCCCTATTTTAAAAAATTAATTATCAGTAATGCTGCTTTCAATGAGATCAGACCACATAAAAGTGTATAAGTAAAATATGAACATCCCCCTCCCATCCCACTCCAAGATAACCACTATTAATAGTTTGGTGTGTGAATATATAAACATACTGACGTATGCTCACGAGTGCATCAGACACATGGGCTTTGTTTTTGCTTTTGTTTTTGAGGTAGGTTCTATTGTTTATTCACTTTTTAATTTTCTTTTCTTTTCTTCTGTTTTTTTTT
>NW_012148730.1:1182842-1185238 GCF_000956105.1 Propithecus coquereli
TATATATTTTTAGTTGTCCAGCTAATTTCTTTCTAGTTTTTTTGGTAGAGATGGGGTCTCGCTCTTGCTCAGGCTGGTCTCAAACTCCCGAGCTCAAATGGTCCGCCCGCCTCGGCCTCCCAGAGTGCTGGGGTTACAGGCGTGAGCCACTGTGCCAGGGTATCAATTTTAAAAACATCTTAAATATAAATGGTTAAAATTTTTGTTTTTCTTATACAACTATTGCATGCTTATAATTGCAATATTAGAAAATACAGAAAAGAATAAAATAGTTACCATCTGTGATTATACCTCTGAATATGACCTTTATTTAAAATGCAAGTACAACTCTATATAATCCTCAAGACTGTTTCACAAATGACAAGTAAGAAAATCATAATTAAGTATATTAAACAAAATATTACATCCGTAGAATATATTTGCTGACATGGAGTCATTAAATCCTGTTCTCTTTCATATTAATGAAAGTATAGTCACACATTTCCAAACCATCGTCATGGGAATTGCTCAATTCAATATGAAATCCAGCACTTTTTCTATCTTTTGCAAACAGAGCCTGGCCTGATTGTTCTAGCTACAGAGTGAGAGCGAGAGGAGGAAGCTGTAGCCCCGTCCATTTGCAGATCTCAGACAAGAGGACTGGGCCAATGCTCACCTGGTAGATAGTGAGATCAAGCAGCTGATGGTCTCTTTTCTCCTCTGCTCTAGCCGTCGTTGGCCTGTGCCCGAGCCTCTGCTCTCTGCTTGAATTTCAACAGCATGCTGATCCTGCTTCCTGTGTGTCGCAATCTGCTGTCCTTCCTGAGGGGCACCTGCTCAGTGAGTCCCAAGCACTCCTAGGTCAACTTCCACATTAAAGCAAGAGACCCTGGAGTCCTCAGTAGGAAAGCCCAACACCAAGCTTCTAGGAATGGAAGCCAGAGGTCTCCTTTTGTAGCTAAGGGGTTGGGTAAAGGTGGGTGGGTATTGGCATGCTATGTGCAAGATGTCTTGCTTATGGGTTAGTAAAGCTGGTTGGGGACACCTGACCATGATCGATTTGCATTTGTAGTTTTGCAGCCGCACACTGAGAAAGCAATTGGATCACAACCTCACCTTCCACAAGCTGGTGGCATATATGATCTGCCTGCACACAGGTAACTCAGGCAAACTATGAAACTGCAGACTCCAGGGCATTCAAAGTCTATTTTTATTCATCCATACATACTCATATTCAAAAAATATTTATCGAGCCATCTGACACTATTTGTCAGGCACTATTCTGTGCCTATTTTCATGAAGCTTACATTCTATTCCTTTGGGAACAGAGTAAGTATAAAAAAGATCTTGGATCTCTCTGCAATCAAAGGTTTATTGGGCACCTTCTGTAGACTCAGCATTCTGCTAGGCACTAGATACGTAGGATTCTCCTAGTCTAGTGGGGCATTCCTGCTATGATGTTCTCGATGTGCCTCTTATGTTCCTCTCCATCTTTTCATTTAGCTATTCACATCATAGCACACCTATTTAACTTTCACCGCTACAGCAGAAGCCGACAGGCCACAGATGGATCCCTTGCCTCCATTCTCTCCAGCCTATCTCATCATGAAAAAGAGGAGGGTCCTTGGCTAAATCCCATCCAGTCCCCAGACATGGTGAGTTGACTCAATGGCAAAGCATCTGAGATCTGGTCATGAGCAGGAAGGGCACAGTATCCTTGCTGGGCATTGTGTCAGGCTGACATTTCTCCTCTCACAGACAGTGGAGTATGTGACATTCACCAGCATTGCTGGGCTCACTGGAGTGATCATGACTATAGCCTTGATTCTCATGGTAACTTCAGCTACCAAGTTTATCCGGAGGAGTTATTTTGAGGTCTTCTGGTATACTCATCACCTTTTCATCTTCTATATCCTTGGCTTAGGGATTCATGGCATTGGGTAAGGTCCTCAGACCCTCATTCTCATGCCCCAGCCCCCCCAACCTTGTATAATTCTTTGGCCCAAACTGTCCTTCTTTGTCTGTTTCAGTGGAATTGTCCGGGGTCAAACAGAGGAGAGCATGAATGAGAATCATCCTCACAAGTGTGCAGAGTCTTTTCAGAAGTGGGATGATCATGACTCCCACTGCAGGCGTCCCCGGTTTGAAGGGCACCCCCCTGAGGTAATAAACCTATGAACAAGGACAGACTTGATAGGAGCTGTTACTCTTCTTATTGTTATTATTACTCTTATCATTATTATCATTATTACTAGCTCAGCCCTGTGCTGGGTCCTGTGAAGAGTATCCACAGGGGTCCTCCTTCCTTCAAGGAACTTCCTATGTCACTGGCAACAGGCAATTAGGGGATCTTGAAAAGGAAGAATTAATGGTTGTTGCATGCGTGGGACCCTCTGCAAAGATACTAATGATAGCCC
>NW_012148730.1:1186718-1188731 GCF_000956105.1 Propithecus coquereli
TTTTTTTTTTTTTTTTTTTTTGAGACAGAGTTTCACTCTGTCGCCCTGGCTAGAGTGCCATGGCGTCAGCCTAGCTCACTGAAACCTCCAAATCCTGGGTTCAAGAAATCTTCCTGCCTCAGCCTCCCAAGTAGCTGGGACTACAGGCATGTGCCACCATGCCCGGCTAATTTTTCTATTTTTAGTAGAGACGGGGGTCTCACTCTTGCTCAGGCTGGTCTTGAACTCCTGAGCTCAAGCGATCCTCCTGCCTCGGCCTCCCAGAGTGCCAGGATTGCAGGCGTGAGCCATGGTGCCCAGCCTTAATTTTCATATAATAAAATTTGTTCCTTATAGTTCTATGAGTTTTAACAACCACATATAATAGGACACATAGTTTTTTGTTTTAACCGAAAAAGGCATCCATCCCATTGCAGATATTGGCTGGAAATTGCTTCTTACACTTAATGTATCTCATGTCTTTCCATGTGGGTACATTACCAGTGCTGTGTTGGAATTAGCTCATACCAGCTTGCAGTAGTCAGTTGTGTGCATCTCTTCCCAACTCTGAATTCAGTAGTGTTCAGTAGCGTTCAACAACATCAAATTGGTATCTTGAAATCTGCCGTGGTGGGAGTAGTTACATCATCAAAATTGGCAAATGCTAGAAATCAGGAATCCCCTCTACCCCAAAAAGCTGGTCATTAAAACATATATCACTACTGCACCACTGCATATAGCTGTCAACCTTTTAAGAGAATAATAGTCCATTACAATGATGTGCCATCATTTATTTGATCATTCCATAGGATATTTCTTAAATTCATGCTCATCTTGGGAAAATACAGACAGCAATTTAATTCACTATGAAGTAGAGTAAATAAGTAGCAGAGGAAGAGGCTTATTTTTTTTTTGCCCACCCCACCACCCTCCCAAGTGCCCTCCCTCCAGCTGAGGAAGAAGTTTAAATCCATAGTCAATGAGGCATTAACGACAGCAACAGTTCAATTATAGCATCAGTGAGTGTTGACATAGAGATAAGAACATACTTTGGCATATTTCAATGTGCTGCAATGGGGAAAGAAGATTTTCTCTAAAAAGAATTCATCCCATACAGATAGCCGCCACAGAATATGGAGCTGTGAAATTATAGTCCTATATTTTCCATTCACTTGCCAATTTTAGCTTTAAGAAATCTCTGTGACTCAAATAAGTGAGTGGTGGGAACCAATGTGGAAATGCAGGATCTCTGAGATGAGCTGAGGAAATTTACTCAGAAATGGAACCGGCTGTCTGTACCAAAAACAGTTGGAGTGTGACTCAGCAGAGGGAGAAAACACAGGTCATGTGGAAGAGCCAGAAATGGAAAACAGTAGGGCAGCTCTTGTTTGCTGCACTGCTGCCTTTGTAAGCCATTATGAACACTAGGCAGATCTTGGCCTGGCTTATTAAACTGATGCCACATTGTCCTGCGTTTAGGTCGTAAGGAAAGATAGGTTTTGTGCCTTAAAGATTATTAGAAAAAGGCCAATAAATCGTTAACTCTAACCCACACTCTTCCTTTTGGCAAGTCTTCGACAGGCACACGTGTAAATCTGGCCAGTCAGCTGAAGTGCAACAAAAATTGCCTGGCTGTGGCTGCCACCTCCACTTCTACTACAGTATTGTCATGCCCCATAGCCTGCAGCCCCAAGTTTATGAAGTAGGCTTAGAGACCAGTTGTACAGAGTTGAGGAGAGAAGTTAGACTTAGCTGCCATTGAGTGAGCATTTTCTGTGCAGCCTATATCTAGTCAGGCCTGTTTCTGAGCTAAATACTTCTTTGAAGCACTGACTCCTTATCTCCTTTTCTAGCAGCTTCTACTGCTGGACCAGGTTGCTCTTGATTTATGCTGCCTGATCCCCCAAGGAAATCGGCTTGATTTTGCCCTCAGAAGTTCTCCCTTCTCATATCTCTACTTAAATGTAAAAATTTTACTCTAAGTGTTGGGTAGTTTTGCCTAACCTTCATTCAATTTTATTTTATTTTATTTAT
>NW_012148730.1:1198438-1227735 GCF_000956105.1 Propithecus coquereli
ATAAATAAAAACTCCATCATAAATACAGACAGATAACAAATTGCTAAGTAGGAAAAGTATTTACAATTCACAAACTGTGAACTAATTTCCTAATTTCCTTTTTTTTTAATATTAAGGGGTGGGGGGTAGTCAGAAGGAGTGCTCAGTTGCCTTGTTTGTTTATGTTGAGACGGAGTCTCTCTTGCTGCCCTGAGAAGAATGCCGTGGTGTCAGCCTAGCTCACAGCAACCTCAAACTCCTGGGCTCAAGCGATCTTTCTGCCTCAGCCTCCCGAATAGCTGGGGCTGCAGGCATGTGCCATCACGCCCAGCTAATTTTTTCTATTTTTAGTTGCTCGGCTAATTTTTAAAAAAATTTTTTTAGTAGAGGTGGGGGTCTTCCTCTTGCTCAGACTGGCCTCGAACTCCTGACCTCAAGCAATCCTCCCACCTCGGCCTCCCAGAGTGTTAGGATTACAGGCGTGAGCCATGACGACTGGCCAATGCTGTGCATTATTACTTAAAATTATTTTCCAATTTGAGAGACTAAAATGTTATCTTGTTTTAATATTTATTACTCTGAGTATGTCCGAGGTCTATCTTTTTTCCACATTGTTATTACCCATTTCTTAAATATGTTTTTTCATGTATTCCAAATCCAGCTGGGGATTTTTTTGCAAATAAGAAAAAATTTCACTTGCCCCATCTCTGCCCCTTCCCTCCCCAGAGATACCCACGGAAGCTATTTGCCTGCAATAGCATAAGAAACCTCATTCAACACAGTTCCAATGTATTACACTTGAACAATTGTGCAAGAAAGGATATGATTTAGTATTGCTAGGAAGTACATTTTTAGTAGCTCCTGTGTATATAGAAGCAACCTGCTACCTTAAGAAGATATCAGGGCCTGAAAGGTTGCTTTTAAAAAAGAAAACAATGTAGACAAGGTAAAAAAAAATACATTACTATGTTGAGTGTTTGAGCACTTGAGAAAAGAGGTGGTGGATAAGTACCAAGTTTTGTATATTGTTGTTAACAATAGCATTAGCCATGCACTTTTCCTTTTTTGTGTTTGTTTTGTTTTTAAACATCTGCTTCTATTTCACATCTACTTTCTCTATTGGTTTTTCGGACTAGACAAGTTGTCCTGGAAGATAGTCTTAGATTCTTTTTTTTTTTTTTTTTTGAGACAGAGTTTCACTATGTTGCCCAGGCTAGAGTGCTGTGGCGTCAGCCTAGCTCACAGCAACCTCAAACTCCTGGGCTCAAAAGCGATCCTCCTGCCTCAGCCTCCCGAGTAGCTGGGACTACAGGCATGCGCCACCATGCCCGGCTAATTTTTTTTTCTATATATTTTTAGCTGTCCAATTAATTTCTTTCTATTTTTGGTAGAGACGGGGTCTCGCTCTTGCTCAGGCTGGTCTCGAACTCCTGAGCTCAAACAATCCACCTGCCTCGGCCTCCCAGAGAGCTAGGATTACAGGCGTGAGCCACCGTGCCCGGCCAGTCTTAGATTCTTAAAATTAAATTTTTTTAACTGTGGAACCCTTCGCGAATTTGCGTGTCATCCTTGCGCAGGGGCCATGCTAATCTTCTCCATATCGTTCCAATTTTAGTATATGTGCTGCCGAAGTGAGCACAAAATTAAATTTTATATATAATTTAAGAATATAAATGGTTACCATGTATTCTGTTTTTATGCTTTTCATTTGCTTCCCTGTCAGACCTGTGAATTTTCAGGAAATGGCCTGTTTTAGGAGTAACAGGTTAGCAAACAAAACCATTGTAGTTTATTCCTTTCCATTTCTGTTCTCAAGATTTGGTGAAATTAGTGGCTTAAAAATGGGTACATGTCGGAGAACTCAATAAATATTTATTACATAAAGGAATGAACTGCTACACAAATAAGTCCTAAAGAAGAGATTAATGTGTAATCTTATTCTTTACTCTGTCTCTGTGCAGTCTTGGAAGTGGATCCTTGCCCCAGTCATTCTTTATATCTTTGAAAGGATCCTCCGGTTTTATCGCTCCCAGCAGAAGGTTGTGATAACCAAGGTAAAGAATTTGCACTTTCCTCTTGCTGTGTTAAGAGTTCTCTTCTACCTGATTATAGAATTAAATTGCCAAGTTATCACCCTGAAGGGAATACAAAGAAACTTGGGGGTGGGGGTGGGGGGTGGCATACCTCAGTTCCTCTAGTGCTGCACGGAACTGGGAAAGAGGGGCTTGGCAGAAATCATCAGGATGGGTCTATGTCAGAGGCTGCAAACAGGTGGCCTGGGCCAGATCTAGCCCAGGGATAGATTTTGTTTGGCCCACACAGTGTTTGTTCAAAAGTTGAATTAGTTGCCAACATTTAAAAATCTGGATGGAGGCTTTCATATTAAAAAAAAAAAGGCAATTATTGCTTCTTTTGAAGAATCAGGAAACCTGATAACACGAGTCACGATTCCATATTGCAACCGTTGTCTGGAGCTAAGTAGTTGCTGCCCCCTTTAGAAAGGACTTGTGTTCACAGTTCACCACCTCACCAGCCTTGCAGCTTTACTCATCTATGCTATCTGCCTGCCTGTTGCCATCTGAGTTTGCCTCCTTTGGTCTATATGCTTCATTCACAGGTTGTCATGCACCCCTCCAAAGTTTTGGAATTGCAGATGAAAAAGCGCGGCTTCAGCATGGAAGTGGGACAATATATCTTTGTTAATTGCCCCTCCATCTCTCTCCTGGAGTGGCATCCTTTCACTCTGACCTCTGCTCCAGAGGAAGACTTCTTCTCCATTCATATCCGAGCAGCAGGGGACTGGACAGAAAATCTCATAAGGGCTTTTGAACAACAGGATTCATCAATTCCCAGGTAAGTCCTCGAGACCAGCAGAGACCCAGACCAGGATGCAGACTGGCAGAAAAGAGAAAGCAATTCCTCATTGAACCTTAAGTCTGGTACAATAGAATAGGATTAAAACAAACAGGCAGGTGTTCGCTTCGGCAGCACATATACTAAAATTGGGACAGTACAGAGAAGATTAGTATGACCCCTGTGCAAGGATGACGCTATTAAAATAATTTTTTAAGTAAAAAAAATTTAAAAAATGAAAAGTAAAATAAATAGGCAGAAGTCAGCCATGGGAACAGCTGTGTATCTGGGAGGATATTTGCAGTTAGAGGTGAAGGTGAGACTTCACTTGCTTGTTGTCTTCTGTCTTCTGCCAGGGTTGAGGTGGATGGTCCCTTTGGCACAGTCAGTGAGGATGTTTTCCAGTATGAAGTGGCTATGCTGGTTGGAGCAGGAATTGGGGTCACCCCCTTTGCTTCCATCTTGAAATCTATCTGGTATAAATTCCAGCGTGCAGACCATGACCTCAAAACACAAAAGGTACACTCCTGTACACCACTTTTCATCTGCATGGGCCTGACAGATCTATTGCCTTCTTGGGCCAAGCTCTTTATAATTGATACGAGAGTTATCTCTTCCTGGAATTATGAGAGTCAGTGATCACTTCTCTTTACCAGGCATCCACTTGTACAGATTCACCATGAAAGTGGGGTCTTCTTTTCAATTTGTAGTTTAGAATCACCCTGACCCAAAAATGACCTTGGAGGGCTCTTTCCACAAGGGAAAGTATCAGAACTCTGAACATTCATGCTGCCTAAGGTTTGCTGCTCTGTAAAGGTGATTTATCAGGTCGCCATTAGAATTGATCAATATAGAGTATGTAAGTATGTGGGTATATGTGTACATATATTTGAAAATATCATAAGTAAAAAATGCATTGAATACACCCAACCTACTGAGCATCATAGCTTAGCCCAGCCTACCTTAAATGTGCTCAGAACACTTGCTTTAGCCTACAGTTGGGCAGAATTATCTAACACAGAGCCTATTTTACAAAAGAGTGTTGAATATCTCATGTAATTTATTGAATACTGTGCTGAAGGAGAAAAACAGGATGGTTGTATGGTCACTTCAAGAATGGTCTCTTCTGAATGTGTATCTCTTTTGCACCATCATAAAGTCAAAAAATTGTAAGTCAAACCATTTTAAGTTGGGGACCATCTGTATATATTCATATCACCACAGTGTACATTGTAAAGGGCACTTAATAAGGCTATGTTGTCTCTTGCTAATTTCAGATCTATTTCTACTGGATCTGCAGGGAGACTGGTGCCTTCTCCTGGTTCAATGACCTACTGACCTCCCTGGAACAAGAGATGGAGGAATTAGGCAAAGTAGGTTTTCTAAACTACCGTCTCTTCCTCACCGGATGGGACAGCAACATTGTGAGTTCAAACAACACACTAATTCTCATGTTAAATGTAAGATGAATGTCAGACAAAGGAGAGTACATGCCAATTAGAAATAATTACTCGTTATGATTTCCTACCTGCCCTCACCCTCAGACCCAAGTTTAAATGTGGCTGAAAGAAGAGGCAGCTATCAGGACTTGCTTTTTCTAACTTTTATTTCTCTGACCCCAGGCCGGTCATGCAGCATTAAACTTTGACAAGGCCACTGACATTGTGACAGGTCTGAAACAGAAAACCTCCTTTGGGAGACCAATGTGGGACAATGAGTTTTCTACAATAGCCACCTCCCACCCCAAGTAAGTATATTCTCCTCTAGTTCATTGAATTAGCAGAGTTAGGGTTTAGGAAAGGTATTACAGCATGTTGAACACTTGGGAAAAGATCTCTGGGGCAGAAACTGCACCATTCTTACATTTTTGCTGAAAACTGAGGAAATTTCATCTGGGGTTTTAGCAAAATAAGGGTCATGATCTTGTAATTGATGAGAAGACGTTTTTCTGTCCCAGCAAGCCCCCATTCAAACACTGAGGCAAGGAGGCTCAGTTCTGACCTATACTACCAAACAAACTAGAGAAGTGGAGCAATTTAAGTGCATTTTTGAGGACCTCGATGACCTCTACTTAGAGTAACAAGGGTTCAGAGTGTCTTATCCAGTTCACTGATTACCTGAGTTCAGTCTTTCTGGAGGGTTTTGAGACATGTTAGAGCATACACGAAAATCTGGTGCTATGAAACCAGCCATTCTGATGGGAAGGAGATGAAGCTGATCATGGTAGATAAACTCTGTGAACAAGTTGGCAGGTAAAGATCAATTCAATTCCATAAATTTTTTTTTGAGACAGAGTCTCACTCTGTTGCGTGGATAGAGTGCTGTGGCGTCAGCCCAGCTCACAGCAACCTCAAACTCCTGGGCTCAAGCGATCCTCCTGCCTCAGCCTCCCCAGTAGCTGGGACTACAGGCATGCACCACCATGCCCGGCTAATTTTTTCTATATGTTTTCAGTTGTCCAGCTAATTTCTTTCTATTTTTTTTTTAGTAGAGACGGGGTCTCACTCTTGCTCAGGCTAGTCTCAAACCCCTGAGCTCAAATGATCCACCCGCCTCGGCATCCCCGAGTGCTAGCGTTACAGGCGTGAGCCACCACGCCCGGCCCCCAATTCCACCAATATTATTGGTTACCTTCTGTAAGCTCAGTACTCACTATTCTAGAAGCTTTGGAGGTTGAAAGAAAAATAGGATATGGTTCTTGCCCTCAAGGAGCACTCATTTGAATGAGAAGTGCATACAATCACCTCAAAGTGGAATGATGCACTCCACGAAACAGGTGCATGGACACGTGAAGGAAGAAAAGTCCATGGCCACATGGGATGATCAGGAAAGGCTTCATGAAGGCAGTGGCCAGAGCACTTAGTGACTCCAATTCAGATGACCCTGGGTCCTAATGCTGGTTCTGACACTTCCCAGTGCTGGGAACTTGAGCTAGGAAACCTTCTGATCTTCAGATTCCTCATCTGTAAAACCAGGGTTGTGTTAGTAAATGCCTCCTCTATTCACTTGCAGGGTTGTTGTGAAGGTCAAGTCAGACAATATATGAAAAAATACTCTGTAAATTGTAAAGCAGCATATAAGCAAAAGAGATTATGCTAATTATCGTGTTGAGTTGAACATAGTTGAAGTTGTGAGAGTGCATGAGACTGTCAGGAGAGAGGGAGAGTGACAAACGACAGAATATTAAGGAATGCCCAGGCCGGGCGCGGTGGCTCACGCCTGTAATCCTAGCACTCTGGGAGGCCGAGGCGGGTGGATTGTTTGAGCTCAGGAGTTCGAGACCAGCCTGAGCAAGAGTGAGACCCCATCTCTACTAAAAAAAAAAATAGAAAGAAATTAGCTGGACAACTAAAAATATATAGAAAAAATTAGCCGGGCATGGTGGCGCATGCCTGTAGTCCCAGCTACTCGGGAGGCTGAGGCAGGAGGATCGCTTGAGCCCAGGAGTGTGAGGTTGCTGTGAGCTAGGATGACGCCACGGCACTCACTCTAGCCAAGGCAACAGAGCCAGACTCTGTCTCAAAAAAAAAAAAAAAAAAGGAATGCCCAGGTTATGTGGGAAGGGAGAAAGATAAACCAGGGAAGAAGTAGGAGTATGCAGAGAAGTGTTGTCACAGAAGCCAAGGGAAGAAATATTAGAGAAGAATAGTCAATAGTGTTGAAAGAGTGATAGGGTCAGGAGGTGCTTATTTAGCTTGAGGATGATCTAAGCATATTTATAGACGGAACAGAGGTCAGTAGATAGGAATATAATAAATATATAAAAGAGGGGAGAGGACTAAGATGGCCACAGTAAAAGACAAACAATAAGTGTTGATGAGGAAGTGGAGAAACCGGAATCCTACTACATTGCTTGTGGGAAAGTGGAATGGTACAGTACTTGGGGAAAACTCTTTGGCTGTTCCTCAAAGTGTTAAACAAAGTTTCCATATGACCCAGCAATTCCACTTCTCAGTATACACCCAAGATAACTGAAAACATACATCCACACAAAAATATGTACCTGAATGTACAGAGCAGCATTATTCATAATAGCCAAAAAGTGAAAACAACCCAAGTGTCCATCAACAGATGAATAAATTGATGTATTCACATAATGGAATATTATTTAGCTATAAAAATATGTGCTACAAACATGGACAAACCTTGTTAACATTTGTTCAATGAAAGAAACCAGACACAAAAGGCCACATATTGTATGATTCCATTTATATGAAACATTCATAATCTACAGAGATAGAAAGCAGATTCGTGATTGTCTAGGGTGGGGGTAGTTGGGAGGAAATGAGGAGTGATTGCTAATGTGGATGGGTTTTTTTTCAGGATGATGAACATGTTCTGGAATTAGATAGTGGTGATGGTTGCACAACTTTGTGGCTATACTAAAAAGCACTGATTGTATATTTCAGTGGGGTGAATTTTATGGTATGTGAATTATACCATAATTAAGTTGGGCATGGTGGCTCATGCCTGTAATCCCAGCACCTTGGGAAGCTGAGGTGGAAGGATCATTTGAGGCCAGGAGTTCAAGACCAGCCTGGACAACACAGTGAGACCCCATCTCTAAAAATAAAAAAAAAAAGAAGAAAGAATGCATTGTACCATAATTAGCTAAAAGAAAACGAAGAGTGGAGAGGAAGGTATGGGAAGGAAGGAGATAGATTAGCCTTGGCAAGAAAAGGACACCACCTCTTCAGTATGAGAAATTTTGTGGTGGGGGTAAGCTTACAGTGGATGGCTTTAATGGCAGCTAATACATATGCACTTGCTATATGCCAGGCATTTTTCTAACTGCTTTTCATGTTTTCATTTAATCTTCAAAACAACCCTGAGAGGTGGGTCATACTATTTTTATCCCCACTTTACAAGTGGGAAAGCTGAAACACAGAGAGGTTAAGGAATTTGCCTCAAGTCCTACAGGTGGGATTGATGTCAGAGTTGAGATCTGAACCCAGTCAGACTGGCTCCAGAGTCTGGCACTTAACCACTGCACTATACTATGTCTCTTGAGTGTCTGTGTTCCTCAATAAAATAGGTAAGGCTGAGTGCTGAGACTGGTAAGGGCTGAGAGCATATTTGGAGCTTGTGAGCAGAAAAGGTTAAAAAACTACCATGAAGAATGTGGGAGAGAGTTACCAACCAAATATTTATTCAAGGTTCTTGGGAGTGGCAGAGGCCTAGCAGAGGCAGTTTCTCCATTCTAACATCAGCAGCCTTGGTCACATTCTAGCCCTTACTATTCTTCTATTCCTACAGATCTGTGGTGGGGGTTTTCTTATGTGGTCCCCGGACTTTGGCAAAGAGCCTGCGCAAATGCTGTCACCGATACTCCAGTCTGGATCCTAGGAAGGTTCAATTCTACTTCAACAAAGAAAATTTCTGAATTATTGGCATAAGGACAGGAATCTGCATTTTCTCTCTCCTTTGCATCTTCAGTAATTTACTTGGTCTGGTCAGCCACTTTAGGATAATATTGTGCCTCTCAAGCCTTGACTCCCTAGCATTCTTTTTTTGATTGCATTCAACTTTGTTAACTTGAGCTTCACCAACCTAAGAACTTCAGAAATCACAATTATTGCAAAATCTATGAATCCTTTCTTGGGAAAATAACTGTAAATCCTTCTGGAAAGCCATGACTGCAGCGAAACTTGATAGCAGAGCTTTGGTGGTTGACAGTTACACAATTCAACCCCAGGTGATTATGTCGATTCCAAGTGTTAGCATCCCCTGGACTTTGGTTTGTAATCTCCCCCTCCCACCCTCACAGAAGATTTCTAAGTAGGGTGATTTTTTAAATAAAAATTTATTGAATAATTAATGACAAAACATAATAAACATAAATAATAAACAATGAACAGAAAATTATCAAGAACCCCGTCCCATATAACACCAACTATGTACATTTTTACTGTAACTTTAAACATGGTCTTATCCAGTGTGAACAGCAATTTATGCTTTACTTATTTTTGCTTGTCAAAAAATGAAGGATTTTCTTCTTTGTTTAATCAATCTTTTGTTACTTCTGGGCTCTCCATTTGGGAAAGAAAACCTTGAAAGTATGCTAATTGTAACTGAAATTGTATTATAATTGCAAGTCAGCTACCTTGTCATCTTGTATCGTTCTGTTAAAAATAATTGCAAAAACTCAACAGGGGCTCTTTATCGCCGCTTTTATTAAGGGGGTTTATTAATGTCTAGCTTAAAAAATAATTTATAATTTTAATAGATTTGTTTGGCTCCTACCTACCTATTCACTAAATAATCATTCACCAAATGACATAAGCAAAATGCTTTTCTTTCTCCTATCACAATGCTTTTCATTTTCCCATCTACCCAATCTGACCCTACAACAGGCTCTGGGTTGTTAGTAGTCACAGTGAATCACTAGGAAGAAAACAGCCTGGGCTCTTAAAAGAGAGAAAAAAACCTCACATTTCATTGTGCCCAAAGACAATTTAACTCATTATAGATTTATAAGAATGTTTCTACTGAATCAGCATTATAGCACCTTTTTTTTTTTATCATTAAGTGACCAAGAAGGAACAAATAGTTGTCTCTAATTATTCGGGAACCTCCATGGCTTGGATTGGTAAAATTGGGTTTTTCAGTCACTAGTCTGAGCACAATAAAGGTGGGTTATGAACTCATGGTAGCTAATTCTGTTTCGTTTATTACACCAGTAAAAAATAACAGTGGGTATTTCTGTAGGGAGGGATACCGCTGCTGTGGCTAATTTGTGCGCCTAGATTCAGCTATCTAAATTAGGTTTAACAGGACTTTGGGAAAATGCACAATGGAACTGTGAAGATATGGTCCCTATTAGACAACCGCTGACTGAATAATTTAATCTTCAATGACCTTGCTTTATAATCTTAGTGTTCCTTGAAATTTATAATGAGTTTCTAAAAAGAAAGGCTTCACTCAATCTCAATGTCTAAATATACTGACACTGTTCAAGAGTGATTTTGCTGCCAAAATCAACATGTCAAGGCCTTAATATTCATGGAGTAGGCAGAAAAGGTAATGAAAATAATAAATTCTATGCATAATCAATATCCAAGCTGAATTGGGGATGACCAGGATACCCAGAAAGCTCCCCAGCTATTTCGATCAAGATTTTCTTGCTAGGTTGTAATATGAAATACCTTATCCAGCAAATATTTGTTATAAATGTTTATATATCAGAGTAGAAAATCCTTCAATTTCAGTGTCTCTCACAAAGTTGATTATTTTTGCATTCTTTTGCTTGACATGTAAGCAATATGCTATTACATTCTCTAAGCCTATGCCAGGCTTTTAATTCACCTGACTATAATCCTAACCCAGGGGGTAGGATTCTGAGAATATAAATAAGCTCAAAAGTAGTTCCAGTAGAACTTTGCTAATTATTAAGGCAACTCTTAACCTCCTGAAGTTGGCCTGATGAAGAGAAACCATGTTCCCTCCTAATGCCACTACAAGAGAGAGAATACTAGGCAAGAAGACCCATAGGTTAGAGCTAATGGCACTAATTATGTTCATACCTACCCGCAAGGAAGCAGTTAGGAGCAGACCTAATGGGTGATCTGATTGTATGTGCTCTACATCTGGTCCTTGTTAACTGAGAAGAATGTAAAAGTTTTAGGGTTTTCTATGTTTTAAGTTCCCAGAATAAGTTTGGTTATAGGGTAGGGCAGCAGATTAATGAATTCCTGGAAGATAGGATGAAATGTATTTTGTTCATTTGATTTCTGTTCAGTTCTTATTTTATCTTGAACATGTGAAAAACTAGTGGCTTTTTAAACTTTTAAAGTTGATTACCTACCTAGACTGGTAAGTTTTTAGAACAGACAAGTAAATGTTAACAGTCTCTTATGTTGTTGACACACACTCAAACCAGTGCTAACACATCTTTGTCTTAACTCTGAACTGTGCATGTTCAGACCTGCTACTGACAAAAAAAATGCATTTTGATATTTAAAGTTTTCTAAACTAAACACACTGCTGTGCTAGGCTCTTTGATTTGTTGGCCTTCTGACCGTTTTACAGCTGTAAGCACATGCTATTTTCTCCCAGAAGACTCAAGTTCTAGAGAGTTTTCAGAGGGCAAAGCCTTATTATTCTGCTAGAAGCAAACTAAACAAAAAGTAAGTTTCAGAAAACATTGCTTCTGAGAAATTCTCAAATGTCAAGAAGAATAAATGGTAAACCTAAAGTAAAAACAGCTATGGCAATATAATGTTAAAGTACAATACTGCAGTAAGGGTAGAAATCGCATCTAAGGTTTCACCCTTGGTGTTCAGCTTTTTAAAAGCAAAAAGGTCATGTATATCAATTTGCAGTGTACTAAAATTGTGTTCAAAGTTTATTTCAAGTCACAGAAAATATACAAACTACGACAACAAAATGAACTGATTTTGTTCTGAGAGAAGGTGATGGGAGTCCTCCACCTGGCACTGATTTGAGTCACTCAAGGGTTAGGATGCAGAAGTCATCTTTTTTCAGCATGTCATCAAAGTTATGGAGTTAATTTCCAGATTCTTGCCAGGTATTTTCAAAAACCTGTAAGAAAAAGTTGGGAGAGAGCCATTAGAACTGTAGACAAAGTTCTCTTCAGGAAAAACATGAGAAAAAAAATATCTCCAGACATTGCCAAATGTCCCTTGGGGGCAAAACTGCCCATGGTTGAGAACCACTGCTCTCTAATGGCAATGGTATAGAAGCTGGACAGTGATGACAGAGATGGATCACAACTAGCTAGGTATAGAATGAAGGGAAAGCCAACACTTTGGCCATAGTATGCACAAATATCAGTAGATACACAGTAAAATCTTGCCCCCAAAAAACTGCACAGAACTACACCCACATACATACAAATTACCGTAGGTCTTAAAAAATGGTGAAGACTCAATAAGGTTTGTAGTCTAGTTAACTAGTTATGTACCAATGTCAATTTCTTGGTTTTTTGCTACAAAGCAAAAAGATATTGTACTACAGTCATTTAAGATGTTATTATTGGGGGAGGCTGGGTGAAGGTATGTGAGATTCTTTGCACCATTTTTCCTGTGAATCTATGATTATTTCAAAATAAAAGGTATTTAATAAAGAACAGATAAAAACCTTGCCCTGTGGTTAATGTGCAAGACTTTAAATTAGATATCTTATAAGCAAGAATAACATAATGAACTTTCAGAAACATTTCTACCTCCACTATCCAAAAACAGTAATTTTCTGACATCGTAGAGAATCCCTTCTCTAGCATAAAAAAATTAGTAAAAAAGAGTGATAATTTTTATCTATTCCTCTGAATATAATAGGTAGTCTATGCTTTTACTGAAGAAAATAAAATGCTTAGGGTATCTGGAATAAAAGGTTAAGGTGCTGGTCACACCAAAGTCTGGACAGCCATCCATCTATGATAGCTTCCCATTATAATGTTCAGTCATTTAAAGTCTAAATATAGGCCAGGCGTGGTGGCTCACGCCTGTAATCCCAGCTCTTTGGGAGGCCGAGGCGGGCGGATTGTTTGAGCTCAGGAGTTCGACACTAGCCTGAGCAAGAGCGAGACCCCGTCTCTACTAAAAATAGAAAGAAATTAATTGGACAACTGAAAATATATAGAAAAAACTAGCCGGGCATGGTGGCGCATGCCTGTAGTCCCAGCTACTCGGGAGGCTGAGGCAGTAGGATCACTTGAGCCCAGGAGTTTGAGGTTGCTGTGAGCTAGGAAGACGCCACGGCACTCTAGCCCGGGCAACATAGTGAGGCTCTGTCTCAAAAAAAAAAAAAAAAAAAAAAAAAGTCTAAATATAGATACGATGCACAGTTGCTGTTTGGATGTTTTGAAGACATTGCAAATAGGGATTAAAACATATGGATGGGAATTATAATACGGATGGGGTAAACAGAAATTCCAAATGTGATATTCTAGCTGATACTGGGATAATGTGAATTTTAAACTGTTTTTAGAGAAAAAGAATTTGTTTATAAAATACAAAGATGTTGGGGGAAAATTTTTTAAAAAGAAACACCAATATGTATATGTGCAATCAAGTTAAGTTACATGATTATTTATGAAGCAGGTTACCTGGATCCTTTTTACCAGACTGATGAGCATGAAAAATAAGGACAGTAGTGTACAGCAATCCCCAAAATGTACAGAAACCGATGGTAATGGTGGACACTTACTATCTTAAATTATGTGCTGTAATAGTTTCACATCAAAATGTTCATTATAAAACAAATACAGGAAACTAAAATATTTACACATTTTATTGAAATGCTTTGTATTTTCTCCATTTTGATGGGACAGTTTGGAATAAAATAATACAATTCATTCTGGAAAGATATATACCAAACTATATTTAGAGGTTCTGTCTGGGGAATGAGATTGAGGAAGCAGGGCTTTTTAACCTTTAACTTACTACATTTGTTTTTTTTTTTTTTTTTTTAGACAGAGTCTCACTCTGTTGCCCGGCCTAGTGTGCAGCCAATTTAGTTGTGCAGCCAATTTCTTTCTATTTTTAGTAGAGATGGGGTCTCACTCTTGCTCAGGCTGGAAACTTTATACATTTGTTAAACTGATCATATATGACTTTTGTCACTAAGAAAGGAAGGTTAATAAAGATTATAAGCAATTCGACAACTCAACAAATGTTCTAGAGCCTTATTTTATCCCTACAGGAGCTTACCTACTGAAGTGTAAAGAGAGTCTTGCTAAGAGGATTGCGGGCCTCAGAGAGAACAATCTTGGTGGTTACGGTTGAAAGTACACACCCAGAATACACAAGGAGCTAGTCCTACTCAGGTGGGATTAAGTTTGCTTACCTTTCAAGGTGCTCCAGTGGATTTCTGTATTTGTTCCTTTAAGATCAGGATACTCTGCCTTTGCTCAGGAGGCAGCATGGCAATCTGGTCTGCAGTTAGTTGTAGAACCTGCATAATCAAAGCAGCCTGCGCAGAGGAAAAACAGGTAGTGAGTTTTAATGATGACAGCTAAAAAAAAAACCACCACCAGCTTCTGTCCAAAAAGCTACTGTAGTGGCATATGAAGCAAAATGGAAAAAGAAAAGATATTTTACACATGGAAAAAAATGGCAGGCCCCCAAAAAAAAAAAAAGAAAAAAAATCTGGTGAGAGAAGGCACAATGAAAATACCAAGTATAAATTAAAATACCTAAGATTAGTCGATTCAAAATAGATACCTTCATGAATTCAAAGTGCCTGCAGACTAAGATGGTATCTTTGAGCCCTGAAAATTCTTCAGTTTTTAATCCTGTTTTGAAAGTCTCTCTTTTCACAAGTTTTAGCCTTCCCACCAGACATGAACTCCCCACAATGGTCAAATATAAAAATAGAAAGATATACTGATGGGGAATCTGCTATTGTTTTTTGGGATAAGGTAGAAAGGGAAGGAAGAAAGGGGTTTGGATTTTCAGGTCAGTCTAGCCTACATTAAAAGAACCTACTATTATTGGCAGATGAGTTTGAAATGCAAGATAAGCTGCCATTTATACCCACTTAAGAACTTTATGACTAGACCCACAAATTTTCAGGTAACAAGGCATAAAAGAGTTCTAAGTTAGAGTAAACATCACCTCCAAAGGGACTTTGAAGACCCAGGATCGTCACATGGTAACTGTGAAAACAGGAATCAAAAAGACTAGATTTGTGCATATAGAAGCAGTCAGACAGTGTTGCTTACCTTCTCATGATCCTGTGGAGTGACTTGATTCTGCCCAGGACTAAAGCCACCAGGCTGGCTTCCACCCTGCATACTCGCTCCTTGCATGCCTGTTCCCTGCATGACTGGGACCTATGTACACAAAGAGAGAGGAGAGATTTTTGGAACTCCTGATGTATAGGTAACCTGAATCCAGTAAGAGCAATGTGAAAAATTATGCTCTCTATACGGATATGACTACAGGAAGCAAATTAATGACTCTGAAGATTCTTTGCTATACTGTCAGCAATGACAGAAGGCAGGGTTTTGCCAGAGACCAACTAGCAAGTTAGACAAACTTGTTCACAACAGCTCTAGCGTCGTCAACACGTATCACTCAGTACAACTGGATACCATCGAATTAATCAAAATTAAACCAAATGAGCACAGGGAAAACTGAGAGCACCCTGGAAACGAGTGCTCAGTGGAAACACAAATGAAACCAACACATTCTAGAGAAAACATATGCTTGTCCGCTGGGGAAGTGACATTCACAGGGCTACTGCCTACCTCTAGTTCAATCAGACATAGGTAGTTCGTCCCAAAAGGCCCTATCCCACAAGTGAGGCACAGGCAATCATAATGTCAGAGAGGTGGAAAGGCAATGGGAAGGCCTCTGGGGAAAAGAATGCTATTTGTCCAACATTTGCTTTTTATAGCTTTCCATAGAGATTATATGGTAGATGCTTTCTGCTAAATGCAGATCAAGAAATATGACTAACCTGAGTAAAAGAAAAAAGTGCAGTTTTTATTAAATACTTATTGGTATTTAATTAAGATCTTCGATGAGTTCGACCCTTTGGAAGACTTATCCGAAACCAAGGTAAAGACCTCTGAGGACCAAACATAACTGTTAGAAGGTCCCTACACTTAGAGTTATGTTCACACTCAGGCATTCACCCAGAGCTTAGATACTCTCTTATTAAACACAAATTGTTAACAAACGTGTTACCTGCTTCCCCAGCAGATTAGAAGCAGCAAAGCATAAAAGAAATACGGATAAACAACTGTTAGGAGCAGATACTATGACAGCAATGTGAAGAGCCAGGTGACAGCCTGACAGTGAAGGAGACCAGAAACCAAACAAGAGATAATGATGTTTTATACTATAGCATATACAATAATGTATCTATTTAATGATGACCTTGAGTAGTCACAAATGATTATAATCATTTTTTGTATCCTGTTTAAGAAAGGAAGCATAAAATATATCATAAATAATTTTTCATTAAAACAGTTTAAAAACTTGGTAGAATAGTTCTATTATCTGGAACATCCATGTACATGCATTAACTCATTTCCCAAAGACACCAAACAGATGAAGCATTGGTACAGATTTGTACAGATTGCTAGAATATTAGCACTATTTTGTTCTTTATCAGTACTGAATCCAGAGACCGGTCTGAACCTTAATGAGCTCTTATGGATCTGAAACACCTATGAGAATAATCTTTTTCAAGCTTTAGTCAATACTAATTTGAGGTACTGTAATGTGATCTAACCACTCAATAATGGCCATTTTAAGTTTCCAGGAGTGCCTGTTCTAGGCAGATAAGTACTAGTAAGAGTGACCATACATCTTGGTTTGCCTAAGACAATCCCGGTTTATGCTTTTTCCTCAGAGTAAATTATTAACAGCACTCTTTTATTCTTAAAAGTGTCCTTCTTTAGATGATAAATTACATAATCACCCTATAATCACTCTAGTAATAATAAGCCCTTTACCCACAAGTTTCCAACTGGGACGACTGAAGTTAATTTTAAAATCTGATTTAAAATTATGAATTAAGGACATGTTAAGTAAAAAAAAAAAAAAACAAAGAAACCAAAGTAAAGAACAGTGAAAGGGGGAAAAATAAGAATATTCATATCTCCCAGAAAGATACATAAAAAGATCTAATAAAAATGATTATTTATAGGAGCTAGAGGTCACAGAGGAGACAGGTCTGAGAGGATTCAAGGTTTTTATTTTTTTTTAAAGAGAGGTGGGAGTCTCACTATGTTGCCCAGGCTAGAGAGCCGTGGCTATTCGCTGGCACAATCAGAGCACACTATAGCCTCAAACTCCCGGTTTCAAATGATCTGTCTCCTGAGTAGCTGGGACCATAGGGGTGTGCCACCATGTTCGGTGTGAAGTGAGGTTCTTAATGTGTATCTTTTATAGATGAATGAATCTATTATATATATTTATTTATAAGTAAATTTTTTTAAAAAAAGACCAGAGATAAAAATTTTTATTTTCTCTACCTTGGATCTAATGGGCTTTATAGAATCTGCTTATGAAACTATATAAACCTATTACTAGAGTAATGAGTTCAAGTACTAGCAGGGAAAAAAGAGCAAGACATCATCCAGAAATGGTCTTCCAACCATTACTTTTAACGTCTTTCTCCACAGAATTATTGGAAGAATTAGATAAGCGCATTATGCAGATACTTGTTATCTGTCTCCCCAACTAGAATGTGAGCCCCACAGGGGTAGCGGCTTTGTTCTGTTCACACTGCTATATCCCCAGTACTTAGATCTATCTTTGTTACACAGTAGTGCTCAATGAATATTTGCTCAATGACAGAATGAACACATAAAAACCATTTCTGAGGCCACTGACCATACAGGGCACAATAAAAACCAAGGCCCATGAACATATTTTTCTTAAAGCAAAACTTAAAAAACAATAGAGAATAGTTTTCTTTTACACATACCAGAAAATAATCATATTTTTATTTCATATTAAAGAGGAGGAGGTGGACACATATCCACCTATAAATGTGCAAGTAACAGGAGAGAGTAGTAGAGTGGAAAAAAAAATAGGCTCTATTCCTTGCTCTGCCAATTTTTAGTTATGTGAATTTGGTCAAGTCACCTGAATTCTTGGGCCTCAGTTTCCAAACCTATAAAATGATGGAACCAGATGATCGACATTTCCATTCTAGCTCTATTATCTTTGTTGCGTGCGCGCGTGCATACACACACACACACACACACACACACACACACACACGGAGGAAGATACATAAACAAATGGAAGAGGGAAGAGAGAAGTACACAAAGGAAGGAAGAAAGAGGAAGGTGGAGGGTCTAGAGGGAAATGAAGGTGCCAGCACATGAAAACTCAGGGAAGATACACACGTACCACCTTCCCACAACCAACTGGGGATAAAGAGGGAGGTGATGACGACCACAGACCATCCCATATAGACAGCTGCAGAGAGCCAAATAATGGAGAGAGGAGACAAGCTTCATTTCCACAGCTTTTAAGTTGATCATTAAATTGCCTTTCATACTCCAATGTTCACTTAGGCTATGTGATGACAGTAAATCAACACAGGTCTTAGCAAACCCAAGATTACTTTAAATGACCATCAACAACTCTCCATATACTCTAACCCAGTGGTTCTTAGTCAGGGTTGCATGTTAAAATCACTTGGGGGAGGTTTTTCAAACTATCCATGCTCAGATCCTACTGATAAGAGATCCTGAGTTAGGCCTGGGGTGAGATCCAGGCAACTATATTTTAGAAAAAGCCTTGTATGTGATATTGGTCTGTACCCCCAATAGAAGTAGTAGAAGACTACCCTCTAACCCCTAAATTTTGCTCTGAATGGAATAGCTACTTATTGTGGGATATGGTTGTTCTTTTGAACTACAATCTCGGTAGCCAGAAAATCACTACCTTACAGACACAGAACTATGGCAAGATCCTAGTATTCCCTTCTAACAAGCTGAGAAATAGTCCAAGTCAGAAGGCAGTAATAATCAGGCTCGATCGATAACCAATTTCTGAATAGATCTAGATTTCACTTAGATGCTAGAAGTGAGTGTTACACATACCTGTCTGGATCCCTGGGGGCCAACTGCCCCCATGTTAATTGGACTGGGACCCTGGATTCCACTAGGTATAGGTCCTCTAGGGCCAGGCACCGGGCCCCTGGTATCCATGCCTCTGGCTTCCATTGCACGGGCCTCCATTGCTCGGGCCTCCATTGCACGAGCTTCCATCGCCCGGGCTTCCATCGCACGGGCCTCCAATCCTCTGGCATCTAATCCTCTTGCTTCCATGGCTCGGGCCTCCATCCCTCGTGCATCTATTCCTCGGGGATCTCTCCCACCTATAAAGAAAGTGGTAAAAAAGAAAAAAGTCACTTGTACTGCAAGAAGAACCAACAATCCAAGGAAGATAGAAATCTATTCCTCTAGTCACATCTCCCCTCGACTATATGAGACTATTGTCTCTTCTCCATTTTCTCAGATTTGCAGATAAACCTTAAAGATTCTTGTCAACTTTACTGCTCTAGCATTCTTTATCGCAGATTAAGGCCTAAGCTAGCTGGGTTCACCATCAGCCCACAACTACGAGTTAGCCTTGGGATGTGGTCTCCCCTTACCTCTGCCATCCAAGGGTGGACCCCTCTGATCTAGCATGGGTCCTCTTGGTTCTGCCATTAGAGGTCTGGGCTCAGCTAATGGACCACCCCTCATTTCATGTGGGGGTGGTCCACGGCTCTCATGGCCAGGGACATGGTGCATGGGTGGACCCTGATGAGGTGGTCCCAGGTAACCTCTAAAGGTGGAGAAAAATGTTATATTTTAAAACAGAAAAAAACAACCAAAAAGGGTCAACCAGAAGATCAGTAAGTAAACATCCAACAAAGAACTGATGCAAACATCAGTCAATGAATGCTAACAAGAGAGTAACACCAAACATACTGAAGAAATGCTATGGAGATATAAATCCACATATTCTAGAATGTCATATTTGGAGCACTCATAATTAGAGAAGAATCAATAGATATTCGTTATATGTATAATGAGCATGCAGTACAGTGCTTAAGAACATGGGTCCTAGGCTGGGCGTGGTGGCTCACGCCTGTAATCCTAGCACTCTGGGAGGCCGAGGGGGTGGATAGTTTGAGCTCAGGAGTTCAAGACCAGCCTGAGCAAGAGCCAGACCCCATCTCTACTAAAAATAGAAAGAAATTAATTGGACAGCTAAAAATATATAGAAAAAAATTAGCCGGGCATGGTGGCACATGCCTCTAGTCCTAGCTACTCGGGAGGCTGAGGCAGAAGGATTGCTTGAGCCCAGGAGTTTGAGGTTGCTGTGAGCCAAGCTGAAGCCACGGCACTCTAGCCCGGGCAACAGAGTGAGACTCTGTCTCAAAAAAAAAGAACATGGGTTCTGGATTCCTACTGTATGAGTTCAAATGTAGGTTCTATCGCTTATTAGCTGTGTGATCTTGGGCGCATTTACTTAAACTTTTCCATGTTCCTATTTCTTTATCTGTAAAATGGGACTAATAATGGTGCCCATCTCACAGAGCCATTGTGTGGATTTCAGATGATCTAAGTATAGCATTCAGAGCAGAGTCAGAGGCATGAGCCTCATTAATGTCAACTGTTATTATTATTGTTACTATTAATGTTACTACTGTCACAAGTTTCCCCTGTTCAGATAATTATACTAGAATTTCCAATTTCTGAAAACACAGTACCTCAAGATGACATACTCAACTACATAGTTTTGCCTTAGGCAAAGTGCTTAGTCTTGGACAGTGGCCATGAATATTTATATATCTTGAAGTAGTCAAGCAGGTATGATTGGTACAGAAAGACTCTGTTGTCAAAAGAAGGAAAATCTGGATTTCTCAAACTGTTTCCTTCTATGTTAGTGCTTACCTAGGTTCTACCTCTCCAGTTACAGAAAGTAAAGTGCCTCCCCGTGGATCATTTGGAGCATCTCCTAACAGACCTCGAGGAGTTGGGACGTTGGCAGGCAAGGATCCCCGCTGCATAGCTGCTCTGGGGTCTTGCATCGGCACTGACAGGGAAACAAACGGGGAGTTACTGCTGTGAAGGACACATAAAGAAATAAGAAATGGCTCTATATACCACTGACAATATAATTAAGACACCTTAGAGTGGGTGAAACCTCACCACAGCAGAATCCTCTTGCAGCTCAAGAACAGAAGCAGGGTGTAGGCAGAATCTGTGCCATGTCAGAGGTATGGATGGAATTATATAAAGAGCAAACTGGGGAGCAACCTGCCAAGGACTAGCACTGCGACCTGAAGAAACTTATGCTCCTGGTTTTCCTTCTAATCAATCTTAGTTCAAGGACCAGAGTCACAAAAGAGAGGTGGGGTCTTGGCATATGTGAACACTGCCATGGCTCTGCAAGAACCCGCTGTCTCCTTACAGACTGCTATTCCATCCAAGCCTCCTGACACCAGTAGGGAGGGAGTACAGCCTCGGACAGATGCCCATATCATCCATGTTCTCTGCCCTGTGTGAAGAGGTCAATCTTAGGCTTGTGGCCTCAACAGGAAAAAAATTAAAAAAACAAAAACCCCAAAACACTACCCTTTTGGGTTCTGAACGTGAGGATGACTGCCAAGCAGCTCGTTTCCTCTCAACGTCCCACCCTGAGCACCACAAGCAAAAGGAAACCCGCAGATACAATGGGTACCTTGAACTCGCTCAATTGATGCAGGCCCGGCGGGTCCCACGGGCGAGTGCTGTAGGGTTCCTAGGTGAGCAATAAGTTCAAAAGGAGAAAGAGCAGACACTTAAAATAGCTTGCACATACACACAGGAACACATACATACGGAGACTGGAGATTTACACATATAAGTTAAAAAGCCAAGAGCTCATCAGCTTGCCCCAGGCTACAAAACCTCCCTAAACTATACTAGCTCCTTTGGGTATTTGAAACAGTTCCACTCTGACCAGATAGCTTCCTAAAGGGAAACCTGTGGGGCACTGGTTTTATCTGGGCAGGGATGGCCAACCACTTTTAGTTTTCACCTCTGCTACTATGTTTTCCCTTAAGTTTCCTTATGATACAATTAAAATAAAAAAGAAACAAAATATAAACAATAATTTTGAATCTCTAGTTAAGCAAAGAACATAAACGTAGTTTCAGAAACAAAACATGAAAGCAACCGGACTGAATCTCAAAGGCAAGATTTATTCTGGAGAGGCTGTTACAGACATGGGGCAGTACTATTTTTGTCATATTTTAGAGCACAAAAATTTCTACTATCCAAGTATCGAATGGGGAAATGCAGTGAATGAATTTTAGATGAGGAAAGAGAATATCACTCCACACGAAATACTCCGCCACAGCAAGTCTTTGATGATAAACATCATGACAACAGCAAACAATGACTAATGAAATGACACGGGCACCAACAGTAAACAAAGGTGGTAGAAAAGCAAGTGATATCTTCTAAAACACTTCACTAACTTCTTTCACCATTATAAATGTGCAAAAGTAGTAGATTCCAGGAAAGTAAGACAAACTGGGTATAAATGAAAAAGATTCTTGCTTCCTCTGCTGGGTACTGAAGGAAACTATAAAATAAAACTCATCTTACTTTGTCTTTTCATGAAGACATCCTTAAAATACCCTCAAAACAGGAGTCATTTCCCTTCGTCAATTTTTGACCAGAAAGGTAAAGATAATAGCAGGAACGAAGATGTCTCATGGAAGCGTGTGTTAAACAGCTAAAACTTGATTGATTGATTGCTGGGCCCTTGAGAGGCAGAAGTATGACCAAAATCCTAATTCCTTCTCACTACTGCAAAAATACTTTGGGGGTACACACACAATCTATTGACAGTGGTGGGGTTGGGGTAGGGGATGTACAACAGCACAAAAGTATGGGATGCTTAAAGAAGAGATGCGGTATCTGGCCAGGAGTTGGTCCTGCTGTCAGATATCTAACAAGAAAAATTTATTAGTTCTGTCTCTTTAGCAACCAACCCCAGTGTACCTTAATATTTTGCTTTTTAAATGAGTTTCACTTATAGGCCACATGCTAAGAAGAAAAAACTTAAGCTTCTCTATGTCTGTCCAAAGCAGTCTTTTCCCATCACAGAGACCCAATGGGTAAGAATATAAGACACTGAATAATATTTTTGGAAGTTAATAGGGGCAGTGTGGAGTGACAGAAAGAGAATAGATTCTGGAGTCAGAGACTTCTGAATCTTAGCTCTGCCACTTATTAGTTAGAAGAGAGGATGAGAGCATCAAATCCAGTCCATATTACTCAGACATTAGTATTTACTTACCTTGTCCCCTTGAGTAAGTAACTTAAAACTCTAAGCTTCCACCTCTTTGCCTGTAAAACTGAGGTGCTGCCACCTAACTCACAAGGTAGTTTATGAATACTAAAATGCCTGGCACATAGCACGCACTCAGTTCCTTCTCTTTTCTCATCCTCTGCTCCTAACAATGTTTCCAACTGAACCACTGCATTTTCTTTTCCTTCAAACTCCAGTAACGTGGAGAACTAACGTGGAGATTTTGGAGTGGTAGCTGCTGTTATATACAGCATTATTGCCATAGCACAACAGATACTTATTGAGTAGGCTTTATAGACCTATGATCCCCTCTTAGTTTTCTCTAGGGTTTAAATCTAGTCTTCTATATACCCAGCCACATATTTACATGCTCATTATTGAAATTCCTTACTCAGCCAACAGATTTCCACATAGGGAGAGAGAACATGTCAGTGCAATCATTAAGCCATCAAGAAACAAAGGATCCACTTGCTCCATCATCAATTCTTGTAGAGCTCTGAAACACTAGGTGGAAAGTCTAGACCAGCACTGTACAATAAAACTTTCTGTGACGATAGCAACGTTCTATATCTGCAATGTCCTGTATGGTATCCTCTAGTCACATGTGGCTATAGAGCACTTGGAATGTGGCTAGTGCGACTGAGGAAATGAGTTTTAAATAATTTTGATTTAATTTTAATTCGCTTAATATTTAAACAGCTACTAGTGGTTTAGTAGCTGCCATATTAGTGCAGATATGGAACATTTCTAAGGCCAACCCATGTCAATCAGACATTAATGTTTATTTACCTTGTCCCCGTTCCATGGACACCGGTCCACTTCCTGGCATTCCAACCTGGGTCTGCATTCCTCCTAGAAGGTAAAGGGCAGAAAAGAAAAACACAAATTAGGATAATGGAAGAAAAATTAGAACAGTGACTGAGTTTACAAACTTCCCCATTCTGCCCCACAAGCAGAAATCTACAAAAGAAGATAACAACTATTCAACAATGCAATTAGACAGAAGATGGGGTTTGTTAGTGTAATTTATGATTTAGTGACAGAAAAGGGAGTTTGATAAGAATACATCATCTCACTGGTTACCAAAACCTTGGCAGGAAGCCCTGTTGTAATACAGGAAAACAATGCCACTTACCCACGGACCTCCTCTCATAGGAGGCAGTACTGTTCCTGGGGTATTTTGTAAATGTGTGGGTATACTGTTTTGGTTGTGACAAAGTTTTGTGGCAGGATGGCTCGCATTGAATGAGAAGGTGCTAGATATCCTGCAATGCATGAGGCAGTCCCACAAAATCAAGAATTACCCTGTTTCTTGTAAAACTTTCAAATATCTCACTGAATATTCACACAAATGAAAATCTGTTTACAGTCATCTGAATTTAGACCTAAGTTGGTTTTATTTATAAACACAAAGGTTCTTTGCACTGTTTTTAAATATATATAAACACTGAACATTCCAGAAATGCAATTACTAAGTAAATTGGGGATACTGCAATTTAAGAACTTTATCATGAGATTTCACCATTTCAGAAAATAACATCATCAGTGTCAACTGTCCTTATGTCATTTGAGTTCCCAAAACAATATGCCTGAATCTGTCTAAATTTTTTTTTACTAGAGATAGGGTCTTGCTATGTTACCCAGGCTGGTCTCAAACTTCTGTCCTCAAACAATCCTCCTGCCTTGGTCTCCCCAAAGTGCTGTGATTATAGGCATGAGCCACCATGCCCAGCCTGTATACATTTTTAGCTTTTACATTCATGGTATAGGTGCAAGCACCTGACTCCTACGATTTTGTTTTTTAGTGTAGGTTGTGCCCAAACACTTGCATATTAAAAATTCTTTTTATTATCAATTAATGCCCTTTTACTTCTCCTCTATATTATAGTTAGGGCAATACACTGATTTTTTTGAAATCATGTTACATAGGTTACATCATCTGTGTATTTCATTTCAGGATAGCAGAGTCACTGTAAAATATGTGTTATGGAAAGGGGACACTGGATCTAATAGGGTTGAGAACCACTGGTCTACCTTACCCGTTGGGGTATGATGACTGCTTTATAAAGAATAATCATGCACCACAAGTCCTTGTCTGGTCCTTTCCATATAGCAATAGTTCTCTTTTCCTCAAAGGAGCAATATATGCTAAGAGTGGGGAGAAAAGACAAGCTGATCTATTAAATATTTGCAGTTCATTAATACTTCCCTAAAATAGCAAGTATACACCACATCTCCCTATTCCATTTAACATGCCAAGCACCACAGAGCTATGGATTAAGAACCCAAAGAACTGGGTGCTAGTCCTGCTCTTGCCACTAAATAATTGTGATTCTGAACAAGTGACTTAATAAAATTAATGCATTCCCAGGCTTCCTCAGTCGTTAAGTGAGAAAGTTGGTCTATACCAGTGGTTCTAAGAATGTGGTCCCCAGACAAGCAACAATGGTACCATCAGGGAATTTGTTAGAACCGCAAATTCTTGGGGTCCTACCTCACACCTACTGAATTAGTCTGAGGGTGGGGATTAGCTATCTGCATTTTGTAAGTTCTTCAGGTGACTTTAACATAAAGTTTGAAAACCACTGGTCTAAATGATTTCAAAGCTCTCTTCTAGCCATAACATTCTACTGTGTTTATTCTATCCCAACAAATCACCAAAACAATACAAAAATTTAGGACCTGAGGAAAGGAATGGCAGAAGCTATTATGGGCATAATGAGAAATTATACATTATACATCATTATACATCATACATTATACATCATCAACATAACAGTGCTTTTATTTGTATGTGCTAGATTCCCAGAAGTGGAATCGGTGGGTCAAAATGTATGAATTTTTAATGTTAGACTACTTTCTTAAAAGGCTGAAAAACTTCACATTTCTCAATGTATAAGTACCATTTTTCCCAGCAATATTAAGCATCATCTCTCTTTGAAATTTCTGCTAGTCTGATAGGTTTAAATAAAGTAAAATCCTGTTGTTAATTTATAATCCCCTAATTGTAAATGAATTTGTTTTTCTTGGCCATTTGGATCATTCTTTTATGAAGTGCCTACTCATTTTCTTTGATAACCCCCCCCTTTTTTTTTGAGACAGAGTCTCACTCTGTTGCCTGGGCTAGAGTGCCGTGGCATCAGCCTAGCTCACAGCAACCTCAAACTCCTGGGCTCAGGCGATCCTCCTGCCTCAGCCTCCCGGGTAGCTGGGACTACAGGCACACGCCACCGTACCCTCTTCTATTTTTTTAGTTGTTTGGCTAATTTCTTTCTATTTATAGTAGAGACCGGGTCTCGCTCTTACTCAGGCTCGTCTCGAACTCCTGAGCTCAAGCAATCCTCCCGCCTCGGCCTCCCAGAGTGCTAGGATTACAGGCGTAAGCCACCGCACCAGGCCTCTTTGCTAACTTTTCTACTAGGTTGTTTGTCCCCTTCTCATCCCTGTCAAAGAGCTTTGAACAGGGTATCTCTCTCTCTCTTTTTTTTTGAGGCAAAGTCTCGCCCTGTTGTCCTGGCTACAGTGCAGTGGCGTCGTCATAGCTCACTGCAACCTCAAACTCCTGGGTTCCAGTGATCTTCCCGACTCAATCTCCTGAGTAGCTGGGACTACAGGCATGCGCCACCATGCCCGGCTAATTTTTCTGTTTTCAGTAGAGACAGGGTCTCACTCTTGCTCAGGCTGCTCTTGAACTACTGAGCTCAAGTGATCCTCCCGCCTTGGCCACCCAGAGTGCTAGGATTATAGGCGTGAGCCACTGTGCCTGGCCTGAATAGGGTATCTTAAAAATCTTAGTGAAGTTTTAATTTTTTAAATATTTTTTTCAGAGATGGGGTCTCGTTCTGTGGCTTGGGCTGGTCTTAAACTCCTGGCTTCAAGCAATCCTTCTGCCTTGGCCTCCCAAAGTGTTAGGATTACAGGTGTGAGCCACTGCGCCTAGCAGTTTTAGTAACTTCAGAAGTATAAATGCTACAAACTCACAAAAAATATCACTTGAAAGTTTAATTATTTAAATTTCTTTTATACTTACTTTCTACTTTTATCTTTATTAACTCCCTCTTGGTATCTTCTGGTTTATTAGTTTTCTAATTCCTTACAATGAGTACTTAGAATTCCTTTATTTTTTTAATATAGGCATTTAAGGATATTCATTTTCCTTTAAGCACTGCATTCACAATATTTCCCATACTTTTCTCAATGAAGTATACATACTCCCTTTAGATAATTTATAAATTTCTTTTTATTTTCTCTTTAATTCAAGGATCACCTACAGTATATTCCTTAATTTTTCAAATTCTTTTCAGTCACCTTTTAATTACTTCTAATTTTATTAGCTTGTAATAAAAGAATATGGTCTGGCCGGGCGCGGTGGCTCACGCCTGTAATCCTAGCACTCTGGGAGGCCGAGGCGGGTGGATCGCTCAAGGTCAGGACTTCGAGACCAGCCTGAGCAAGAGCGAGACCCCGTCTCTACTAAAAATAGAAAGAAATTATTTAACTAAAAATCTATATAGAAAAAATTAGCCGGGCATGGTGGCGCATGTCTGTAGTCCCAGCTACTCGGGAGGCTGAGGCAGTAGGATTGCTTGAGCCCAGGAGTTTGAGGTTGCTGTGAGCTAGGCTGACGCCACAGCACTATAATTTGGGCAACAGAGTGAGACTCTGTCTCAAAAAACAAAAAAAGAATATGGTCTGTAAAATCCCCACTTTTTTGAATTTGTTAAAGCTTTACTTTATGGCTATGTACTGTACATGGTCTTTCTATTAAAACTGTTCCATGGTCATTAGAGCGGTGGGGAGTGTATTCTCTAGTCAAAAGATATAAGACTGCCTCTATGTAGTAAATGAAGCTTATTGATCCTATTATTTAATTTCTTTGTGTTCTTATTTTTTTGTCCACAAGCATAACGCTATGCAAAGTATGGTCCGCAGAAGGTGCTGATCTACAAACTGTACGTTACTAGTTCACAAGATAAGTACAGAAACGGAGAGCAGAAATTTAGAAACTTTTACAGTAATTTGACATTGCCGTGACATCTAAGTGTATGATCAGTGTACTTGTCTCATTGACCAGGGTACAGAGAAGTCTGAGTGTTTTTCAATTCATTTAATGAGCCTCATGTCATGGGTTGCATATTTGTCATGTGCAGTAGTATCACATTACAATTTGTGATATTTTAAGGTAAGTTACGCATCTATAACTCAAAAATGTATAAAGCATGGAATCCATTTCTTTTACTGAAAGATAACTTAAGTCTACTAGGATAAAGTGGATAAATAAAAATGCTAAGTTTGCTGAAATATCTCTAAAAGTCTGTTTTTCCAGTCCTCATTAACTTAGCTCTCTAGACTGATTTCTCTACAAAACAGAATACAGATCTAAATTATGCCCCATTAGTAGTGTTGTCATCAGTCTAACCTAGATTAGATAAATTAACAAGTCTGTTGCATAAAAAACTTTAAATATTGATAATATATTATGTGTTCAGACAGGTGTTGCATATGGGGAATTGCTATTTCACTCAACTTTTTTTAGTTATAATTGTTAAATGATGAAAAGTTACAAGTGTAATAGCAATACTCTATTAACTGCCTATCTACATACTTTCAATGAATGTGTATAATTTTTAAATTTCTCTTTTCTCCTTTGTTGTTTGGTCTGATTATGTTTGTTGAAATACAATTTTATGTCTGTTTAACATAATAACAAATGTGATCATGTATTTTGTGTCTGTTTTCTTCATGATCTTTTTAACCTAATCTAATAGACTCTGGTTTATAATGGAACAATTTGGTCTATTCACATTTAGCAGAAAAACAACTATACTAGTTTTTATTCCTTCATCTTATTCTGTTTATTACTTACTTTACATTGTCCTTTCCTTTTCTCTATTTTTTTGCTGGCTTGATTTAATTTCCATTCATTCTATCTTTTTCCCTTGTTAATTTGGAAGTTTTACTATGTTCTTCCACTTTACTGTCCCTTTCCCTGTTATCATAATCAGACAAAAAAAGATTTGTATACAAAAAATCAACTATTTCCTCCATCTAGGATATATACTTTCTAGTTGTGTATTAATTTTGTATCAGGATCCCATTACCACATAATAATTTGGTTGCATTGTGACAGTTGCTATGACAAAACTTTAGCAAGTACTGAAGTGGTGGAGACTCTAAATTAAACTTACCTCCAGGACCTAAGGAACCAGGGCCAGGTCCTGTGACAGCAGCTGGCATTTGCCCTGGTGCTGGAACTCCACCCTGCATAGAAGCTTGCATCAGAGGAGGTGCGCCATTGACGTGCATTCCACCCTGACCAAGAAAAAAACCAGAGTATGTTCATGTTTCTGTGGAGACTCAATACACTAAGTCAATGACCTTAAAGTCCTCTTCAAATTGACAGCTCTAAATATTCTACATCCTTTTTATATGGTATGTCTAATGTAGAATTAGATTTATCACATACTTTGAATTCCACAGAAGCAAGTTGCAACACATATCATTAGCCTGGTTATATGGAACACAGTTAAGATGGAACATATTCTAAATATAGACATTGACAAGTCTTATTTGCATGACAAGATGGCACGTAGCACCTATTGTTGACTTCCTAACTGAGGCCTGGCAATAAAAGTTAAAAAAAAGTACCTTGAACCCAAGAAGAGAAAGAGACTGGGG
>NW_012148730.1:1228050-1240827 GCF_000956105.1 Propithecus coquereli
TGGTCTTAAGAGAAAACAGGCTGAGTTCAGACAGAACGAGGTTAAGAACTAGACTTGCCACTTAAAATTGTGTAATTTCTGGACCAGGTAACTTCTCTGGGCCTTAGTTTATTTCCTCTCTCTCTCTCAAAAAGTATTTATTTATTTAGAGCAGGGGTTGACAAACTATGGCCCATGGGCCAAATCTGGCTGTCTGGTATAAATAAAGTTTTATTAGAACACAACCACACACACTTGTTTGTGTATTATCTATGGCTGATTTCATACTACTATGGCAGAGTAGTTGTGACAGAGATCCTATGGCCTGCGAAGCCAAAAATATCTACTATCTGGCCAATTACAGAAAACGTTTGGCAGCTTCTGCCCTGTACCTTCATACAATCCATCCAAATTGTTTACTTTGGCCAATCTGATAGGTGACAAGTGATAGCTTATTGTAGTTTCTATTTACATTATCTTGTTTTATTTATTAGTGACAGATAATTTATTATATTGTCTCATTTTGAGGTGGAATACTTTTTCATATTTACTTTATATTTCCACTTTTGTGAACTGTTCATGTCTATTGCCCATTTTTCTACTGGGTTATTGGAAATTTTCTTACTTATTTATAGGAGGCCTTTTTTTCTTTAGCACGAAAAGCTGCTGATATACAAGTCATATAGAAAATAAAATAGCCACCCGGCTTAGGAAATAAATTAAATCTCCTGTATGGTCTTCCCCAATCACATCTTGTACCCCATTCTCCTTAGACAACCACTAAAAATTCTTACAGATTTTTAAACATTTTCTATGGATCATTACACATTCAATGTATTCTTCTGCAACTCACTCAACATATTTTTGAGATTTATGCAGACACATATATCCAACATTTAGGGAATGCTTCCACATTCACTTAGTTTCACTTTTGTATGGTATTATGTTTTTGAGTTATTTGTGTTGATACCATGTGTCCTAGTTCATCTTAACTGCTGTATGGAATTATGTTTTTGAAAGTCATTCATACTGATATGTGTCATTTATTTAACTGTTGTCAAGTATTCTGTTGGATAAATACACCACATTTTCTCCATTCTTCCACTGATATACATTTAGGACATTGCCAATTTTTCGCTATCATAATGTGGCAACAAACATTCTTCAACAGGACTAAGGGCTCTTTATTAATAAGTCTGTGGTCCATCATGTGTGTGGCAAATACTTTTTCCCAATTTGTCATTTGTTTTTGATGTTTCTTTTTCTTTACACAGAAATTTTTTAGTTTTCGGATGTATCAATTTTTTATGGCTTCAGAGTTTTGTGTCATGTTTGGAAAGTGAGCTTTAATTTTTCATTGGTAAGAATGGAGATAATAAGAGTGCCAACCTCATACAATTGCTGTCAGGATTAAATGAAATAATGCATATGGAATTACGAAGTGCCAACCACAGTGCCAGGCATGCACATACACACAAAGTTAGCTTATAAGAATAGGGCATACAGGAAGGATTTCTTTGTTTTACAAGCTTGGGATCGAATCTATTCAGATGCCATGTGCTCTGCAACCTGGAAATTGCTTTTATGCCTGGAAACTGAAATTATCATCTCTGGTTCCTGACCATTCTTCTTTCAATATATTCTCCTAAAAAGAAAATGACATTCTAAGACAGACAAAAGAAATGTTAAGGGATAAAGCCCTACCAAAGACTGGGCCTGAGGGGCCTGAGGATTCTGCTGGTTCATGGACACATTGGATCCTGAGCCAGGCCCAGCACCATGGACTGGCTGAGGGTTGCCTGCAATCAGCGTTGGGATATTTGTCTGGCGATGCAGAATTTTCTAAAAAGTAAAAAGACAAACCTATGAGCTGTCTGTTTAACCAAGCAATCAGGTAGTTCCTATCCCACTCAAGGTTTGCCCTGTCATCTTATAAAAGAACAAGAAGCACTCACCAGGGCAATCTCTGGATCCACAATTCTCATCACTACCTGTGCTTGCAGCAAAGCATAAGCCAATTGAGGGTTCTGAAGCAACATGTTCCGTGCTTCCTGAGGGCTATTCTGGACACAAAGCTGAGAAGATAAGCAGATTCATCATCAGGTTCAGTACTTATTACCTAGAAATTGATAGTGATTTAGAGCCATTCCCATCTGAGAAATGTAATATTCAAGAGGATCTTTAAGTTATCATCAGTTTTTGCATGGCACAAAAAATCTTGGTCATGGAAGGCAAGAGAAGGAAGAGGCATTTCAAATATTGTAATACTATCATTTAGGAAAAAAAGCCCCATTTTAATATCTACATCTGATATCTATGGGCCACAAAAACCCAGTTGGATTATGTGAGTAGTTGTGTTCATGTACAAAAACAGAAAGTTCTTTGTATGAAATGTAAAATTTATTGTGCACATACAGAATATTCGAGGTGCAAGAAATGGTAGTCTATAGACACAATTTCTATTTGAGCTCAGGGAACTAATTCCATTAATTTTACCAATTAACTCCTTGAAAACCTGATGTAATTTGCTTTATTCATAACCTAATGCCTCCTCCCACCTTCATTTGTTTCATCAGCTCAAACATCTGCTCTGGTGGAAGACTGGCAACTGCTTTGCTAATGGACTCAGGGGCATCCTCAGGACTGATGGTCTCTCCATAAGGTGACTCAATGACAGGGGCACCAGTGCCAAGGCCTAATCGGAAAGAAAGTACAAGAAAGTTAGGGAGGCAAAATAAAAAGCTGAATCATTTCAAATGTCTACTTTCCAGAGCTGCTGCAAGAATCAGCTGATAACTAAATTCTCTGGAGCTGAGAAATAAATGAATTAAAAGTCTCTTGTTTCTGTGAAGGAAAGGGAGAGTATATTTTCTGTTCTCAGAGGAAGGCTGGTACAATTAGAGAACAGTCATATTTTCTTTCGACAAGCCATTTCAGAAGCAAAAGGTTTAAATAGAAAAAGATGCTAATTAAAAAAATTCCTGGATTTGTAACCTCATGAAAAAAGCTATAAAAATGTCTTTAGTACTCCTACCAGTTACACATCTGGCAACATAGTCAGAGGTGTGACAATGACATAGCTAGTGCTATTAATGGCTTGCTGAACCTGAATTCATCTTTTAACAAGAAATCAACTCCTTGGTAACTGAAGAACTTCTAAAGTCAACTTTACCTGTTTCTCAAAGATATATACTTCCCTAACTCAGGCACCTCAGGTTGATTAAGTAAAGAAGCTGTGTGGATACCAATTCCAGCATATTCAAAACATACCATAAATGGAAAATCTTCATCATTACATGTTTAGTAATTCATATTGCATACAACTTGGGATTACACTCACTCTTCAGCTCTTCTTTGTTCTTTTCACTGGCAGCATTGTCCACTCGAAGTGCTCTCCCACTGAATTCGCGCCCATTCAGGTTCCGCATGGCACTAAGGGCCGTCTCTTGGTCTTGGTATTCACAGAAGCCATAACCCTTTGGCTTTCCTGTCTCCCTGTCATATACCAATCTAGAGAGCAGAACCAAGTATTAGGCACAAATGTTACACACATACAGGGTTCCTGTTGACACTGCCATACTCTAATTTGACCCACTGTAAGATAAGTAACCTTACAACTCTGATGGCCTCACTGAAATATTTTTAAAAATACTTTTAATGAAAAAACCATATCTTTTTATGTAAGAATGAATGTGAATTGGATGGTATGTGAATTATATTTCAAAAAAGCTGTTACAGAGGTGGGAGGATTGCTTGAGGCCAGGAGTTAAAGATCAGCCTGGGCAACACAGCAAGACTCCATTCCTAAAAAATTTTTTAAAAATTAGCTGAGTGCAGTGGCATGGGCCTGTAGTCCCAGCTACTTGGGAGTCTGAGGCTGGAGGATCATTTGAGGCCAGGAGTTCAAGACCAGCCTGGGTGATATAGCGAGACTTGTCTCAAAAAACAAACAAAAAAGCAGTTACAAAAATAAATGCATGTGAAAAGTCACCAGTAAAAAATGCCTGCCGTTATTACTAAGAGCCAAATTTGTGGTGATTTTTAAGAAGCTCCTACCAAGAAGTAAAAGGGGATCTCACCTGAAACTAACAACAGGTCCAACCTCAGAAAAAATGTCCTTCAACTGCTCTTCAGTAGCTTCATAAGGAATGTTCCCCACTAAGGAAGAAAACAGGTAACATTAAAATTCTGAGTTTGTAACCCAGATTTTTAGTGAGAAAGCAAATGGTATTACTACCTATTTATATCATTAAATATTAAATACATAACAACTGACTCAAAATTGTGTTCTCCCAATTCCAATGTATTTCTTTAGACCACTTAACAAGGGAACTATACCACTGAGACTAAATATAAAAGGGAAAGATACTCCTAAACGTTAGTTCTCAGACTGATCTGAGAAGTATCAGATTTTCCTTAACTTTGGTGAAAATAAATACTTAGGCATTGCTATTTACCTGAAGGTCTGCAAATCTTATCAATGACTACCAAAAATGTCAATGTTATAATTTTTAAAACAGGTTCATATGCCCGTATTTCCACATATACACTTAAAGGGAGAATGATCATGAAAGTAAAAATTATCCAGAACTGCTTTGTCATATCCCTTTCAAAAGCGCTTTAAAACAACCACACGTACTTTAAAAAAACAACTTATTTCAGCGAAAAAGGTTACTAAGAATAGTTTAGCTCCTCTTTAATTAAAATTCTTCCGACAAGGTGTTAATTATTCATTCATTCATTTATTTACAATCCATCTCAAGACACCAAATGGCCGCTACCACTATCAATGAACTAAAATGTTACAGGTAAAAAGCCAAAGATGAAAGTCTTTAGCAGAGGGCGGGAAGTGGACACAGGGCTCTATACCTCAGTATATATAATCTGTATTGTGGGATAGGGGGTGAGAATAGTACGGGACACTGAGGGACTGCTGCCATGCGCCTTCTCTTCTAGATAATTGAAGTTTATGGAGAAACCCATATAAGCTGGATGCTAGTCTAACATCCTCAACGATACTGCGGAAAGCCTACAAGACCTCTGGGGAAAGAGAGTGTCTCTTTGCCCACGAGTCCACCAGGTTGGCCATCCTACAGGATAGGCAGGGAAGAGCTGCTCGCGCGACGCATCGCCGGCTCCTGTGGCGATTCATGAGGTTGGAGGTGCAGAGGGGCGTTCCTCGCCACTCCCTGCCTCTTTCGGTCCCTCCCAGATGCTTGGCTCCAACGAATTCCTCTCACCGAACACAGAACGTAGAGAACGATCCACCGCAGGGTCTCTCACAGACAAGCCCGCCATACCTCTCTTTCGGTGGCTTCCGGTGCGCCAAAGCCCACTTCCGTATGGCGCACAAGCCCACAGCAGACCGCGCTTTTGTAGGGCACGTGAACCGGAAGAGCCTGGGCGGGGCGGACGCGGGGCCACTCTGCTGGCGACATTGCTTCCAGTCGCCGGCGCGCGTTTCGTCCATGCGAAGACTAACCACCACTTCTGGGCGGAGCTACAGCCTGAGAATAATTCCGCTGTGAGCCAGTTACAGCCGGGGCCGCGCTGACTTCCTTATTCTGCTTTAGGCTGACGCAAGTACTCATCAACCACAATAAAGATGGCGGCAACGGCTTTACCTTGGTAACAGGGGAGTCACTTGATAACAACTGTGGCACTTTTCATTTTAGTTCCGCCTTATTAGGGGAGGGAAGTGCTTGGGCTCGCCCCGGCAGCGTGCATATTATTATTTTGCTAAAGCCGAGAGTGTGTGGAGATGGGGGAATAGAGTCGCGCCATCCGGTAGGGTGCAAGAATGAGCAGCGCTCTATGTCTAAGCACCAGCGTAGCTGGGGAAATGGGGGAGGGCCAGGGAGAGCAGACGCCCATCTGCTCTCGTGGAGCCTTTGGGCTCCGTGTGCTAGTGGCGAGGTCGTGCGGCGGGGGACATTGGCAGGCAGAGTATTGGAAACAACAGAAAACATCATTGACCGGTGAGTCGACGCTCTGGTGCCTGCGCCCTTGGGATATGGCGTGCAGGACTAGTCGTTGCCACTTTCTGGAAAGACAGCCCTTACCTGGATTGGAGGAAACCCACAGGGCACCTATGGAGAATAGGGTTAGGGAATGAAAAATGGTAGGAGCCAAGAGCTCTACCAGGGACTTGTCCGAAAAAGGGAGACAGATAGTCAAATAGCCACAGAATTTGAGGCACGGACGTTTTTATTCTACATGTATTAGAAGTGTACATGAAATATGAGAAATATGTAGAAAAAATAAGTGCTACTTTACACCGTGGAGCATGTCACTTTAAGAAGTAATTCTAGTAAAGATAGTTTTGGAAAAATATTCCTACTTCCAGGACTCTGGAGTTCTATTTGCAATCACTGTCTGACCAAGAGAACATCTTGTATAATAGGGTAGTCCAAAACGAGACTTACAGCTCCATAAAAGGTACGGTTTCAAATGTGGTGTGTGTCATTGTTGCAGTGTGGTGAACCTTTGCTTAAATGCATGTATGGCCAGATATATTTCTAACCTAGTGTTTTACAGACTTACATGGACAAAAGATTCACCTGGGGCACTTAAGTAAGGGTATAGATTCCTGGGGCTCCACCCCAGGCATATTGAATGTGATTCCAGAGAGAGAACTTGGGAGTCATTATTTTTAAACAAGTGCCCCTGATGATTCTTAGAGTCATACAACTTGGGTAGCATGGTAGTTATTCAGGTAGCTTTATGGCAACATTTAGGACAACTGTGCTTTCTTATGAAATTTCCCTTAAAGCAGTTCTCAAAGTTCTCAAGCCAAAACCACTCCTTGTAGGGGAGGATGTTTGGAAATGTACAGGAGCATTTTTGGTTTTGGCAATGACTGATGCTGAGGAGAGCCAGAGATGATAAGTAGAGACAGGGTAGTCCTACACAATGAGCCCCTCCCCCCATCGAATGCCAATAATGTCTCTCCCCTTGAGACCCTGTTAATATAAGCCATATTAGACCAAACGGACCCTGGATCTTAAGGCCATGTTGCATTGCCAACCTTGCACAAATAATTCATGCTTTAGCCTTTTCACAACTGTGGCTGATCCCAATGAATTAGTAATAATAAAAGCTAACATTTATTGAGCATTTGGTCTATCCTCGTATTTGTTTTCTATTGTTGTGTAAGAGATTTCCATAAACTTAATGGCTTATAACAACACTCATTTATTAGCTCACAGATTTGTAGGTCAGAAATCTGAGTGAACTTTATTGGGTTCTCTGCTTAGGATCTCACAAGACTGAAATCAAGGTATTGGGCTCTTATCTGGAGTCTCCAGGGAAGAGTCAGCTTCCAAGCTCATTTTTCTTGGCAGAATTTGGTTCTTTGTAGTTGTAGGACTGAAGTTCTTATTTCCTTGCTGGCTGTTGGCTGGGGCCTGTCACTCTTTGCTCCTAGAGGCTTCTTTCTGGTCTTTACATGTGAGCTTCTACATCTCAGAGCCAGCAATAGCATATTGAAACCTTCTTATCCTCTGAATCTCTGACTTCCTCTTCTTTGACCAGCTGGGGAGAACTTTGCTTTTAAAGGACTCTTGTATTTGGGCCAGGCCCACCCAGATAATCTCTTTATATTAAGGTCAACTGTGCTATGTAACATAACCTAATCATGAGAGTAAAATACATTATAATCACTGTCCTGGAAATTACGCAGGGCAAATACATCAAGGGGGTCAGAAAATCTTGGGGCCATTTTGGACTTCTGCCTGTCACACTTGTTTTATAGATAAACATGTTGAAGTAACTTAACTTATGTCCCTAGGTCCCACAACAAGCAGCCAAGTCATGGTTTGAACTCAGGTTGCTCTGGCTCCAGAGACTGCTTAACTGCTGTATCTCTTGCCTCTCAGTACAACTGAGGAAATGTGGATGGCTCAGCGTATTTTATTGCCATTTTTGAGAAAGAGTGTAGAGCACATGACTTGGTGATGGTGGGTCAGTGGCTCCTAATAATGAGCCACTCAAGAAAAGGTTGAGGCACTTAGCCGGGCCTTGTTCTGCTATCATCAACCATCTGTGGAAAATGGACTATTGATTCTATCACTTCAGCAACGACCCTCACTCTACTGGTTATAAAAGAGGAGGTGTGTGTATGGGATATGTCCTAAGCACTTGCTTTTTTTTATCTTTAGGTTTCACTTATGTACCAGCGACCTCTGCCTCAGCTCCTGTCCGCGAGAGTCTTTCCCTTCATTGCGACACTCCCTGAATGACATTTCTTTTGCCTCCAGTTTATATCAAAGTGAAGATACAAGGTAGAATGTCTCTTGCTGTTGTAGGTGTTATGACTGAGCCTCAATTAACACAATCATATAGGTAAGGTGTGACGAGGTAGAGGGAACATAAGGAAAGAAACATTTTTATGTAAATGGGACTAAATATATAGGATAAATGTTTCTTGGGGTTTTGAACACAAGAGAAAGTGTACCTAGTGGAGTATCAAAGAATTTGGAAAACCATAGTCAAGATTTGTGGGGCCTTTTCAGAAAGTTATGTGGAAAAGAGTTCTTATCCAATCTTGTCGATTACACTAACAGTCTTGGATGAGGTACGCATAAGTGAAGCAAGCAAAGACATTTCATGACTGTGAGGGCACAGAGATGTGGGTTCTTTCTCCTGGTCATAGAAGGTCAAATTTCCAAGGCTAGGATAAGTACTACCTCATGTATGATGCATGTTTAAAGTTCCTCAAAGAGTCATGGAATGAAATCCCTCAGTGGTCCTGCAGGGAATATGTGAAAAGGCAGCAACTACTGGTTAAATATCAATACATGAAAAAGGTGCCAGATGACACTGGTGTGTTAGGAGAAATCTTCAACGAGCAGCACCTGCAAGAGCTAAGGAAACTTGTAGCCCCCAGAGAGCACCTGATGCTGACACAGGTCCTAATCAGTATCTGGATGAAGGTATCAGTTGGCTTGCTTTCCAGAAAGAAATACCATTCCTAAGTTCTGCCCTACTGCATAATCAGACTGGTTCTATAGCAATATCTACACTTCTTAGGAATATTTGAGAGTTCAGCCCTGAAACTACTCAACAAAGAGTTGTCCAATCCATCCAAACTGATCATTCAGGTCTTTAAATTTTAGCATTTTCAATTTTTGTTTCTTAGCTAACTAATTTTGTTCTCAGTGCACACTGTGTATATTTTTTGTATTCTTTTCCCAGAATCCTATTCCTTCAAAGAAGGTTCAGGGTTGTTCACCTGCTCAAAGTCTGCGTTATGAGATATGTTGCTTGGTAGAAGGCCAGGGAGTTCAAGAGGATTTGAGGAAGATTTGCTCTATCCTTGGCAAAGTCATGGTGACCTCTTGTTACAAATGAGGACTGCTTCCAAGCCAAGGACTAGGAAAAACTGGGTAAAAGGAGGAAGTCTTTGGTTTTTTTTTAAACCTGGAATCCACTAGGCTGGTCTAAAACTTATGTCTCTTTGTGGGCTTGTTCTGTTTCAGAATCAGAACTCAGGGATATTGTTGCCTAGCACATGGTGTGTTAGTCTATTTTGCATTGCTATTAAGGAAATACCTGAGGCTTGGTAATTTACAAAGAAAAGAGGTTTATTTGGGACATGGTTCTGCAGGCTGTATAAGCATGGCACTAATATCTGCTTCTGGTGAGGGCTTCAGGTAGCTTCCTATCAAGGCAGAAGGCAAAGGGGAAGCAGGCATGTTACATGACAGGAGCAGGAACAATAGAGGGAGGAGGTGGTGCCAGGCTCCTATAAACAGCCAGCTCTTGTATGAATTAATAAAGTGAGAACTCACTCATTATTGCAAGAGGGCACCAAGCCATTCATGAGGGATCTGCCCCCATGACCCAAACACCTCCCACTCGGCCCTACCTCTAACATTGGGGATCAAATTTCAACATGGTATTTGGAGGGGACAAATATCCAGACCATATCACATAGCATCTAGGGTTTAACAAGATGAAGGTAGCTATCACCATATAGCACTTAAAGTGGGTGCTGCTGTGTAAGCATGGTTAGGTAGAGCATGTGGGTAATGGTATCAGGTTGGGGGAAATTGGGGTGATAATGACTAAGAAGAGCTAACATTTGTGAAGAGCTGTATAGATTACAAGGCTTTTCTACATAGATCTCATTTGATTCTCACAAAATCCATGAGATAGTTTTAGTATGCTATGTATTTTTTTATTGTGGCAAAATATACAGTCATCTCTCAGTGTATGTGGGGGATTGGTTCCAGGACCCCCCAAATATACCAAAATTCACACATACTCAAATCCCATGGAACCCACGTATACAAAAAGTTGGCACTCTGTATACATGGGGTTTGCATCTGAGAACACTGTATTTTCAGTCTTCATTTTGTTGAAAAAAATCCATGTATAGATGGACCTGTGCAATTCAAACTCATGTTGGTCAAGGGTCAACTGTATATAACTTAAAATTTCTCCATTTTAACATGTACAGATCAGGGGCATTTACACTGCTATGCACCTATCACCACCATCCATTTCCAGAAATTTTTTATTTTCCCAAAATGAAACTATATACCCATTAAACACTAACTTCCCATTCCCTCCTATCAGCCCACTCTACTTTCTTTTCTTTCTTTTTTTTTTTTTTTTTTTTTTTGAGACAGAGTCTGGCTCTGTTGCCCAGGCTAGAGTGCCGTGGCTTCAGCCTAGCTCACAGCAACCTCAAACCCTTGGGCTCAAGCGATCCTCCTGCCTCAGCCTCCCGAGTAGCTGGGACTACAGGCATGCGCCACCATGCCCGGCTAATTTTTTTCTATATATTTTTAGTTGTCCAATTAATTTCTTTCTATTTTTAGTAGAGACGGGGTCTCGCTCTTGCTCAGGCTGGTCTCGAACTTCTGACTTTGAGCGATCCACCCGCCTCGGCCTCCCAGAATGCTAGGATTACAGGCGTGAGCCACCGTGCCCAGCCTCGTCTTCTCTTCTTCCATGCAATGAGAACGAACCATTTCTCGATCTGATTGTGACATGCGATGAAAAGTGGATTTTCTTCAACAACCGGCGATGACCAGCTCAGTGGTTGGACTAAGAGGAAGCTCCAAAGCACTTCCCAAAGCCAAACTTACACCATTAAAAGGTCATGGTCACAGTTTGGTGGTCTGCTGCCGGTCTGATCCGCTACAGCTTTCTGAATCTTGGCAAAACCATTACATCTGAGAAGCATGCTCAGCAAATCGATGAGATGCACTGAAAACTGCAACGCCTGCAGCCGGCATTGGTCAACAGAAAGGGCCCAATTCTTCTCCATGACAACGCCCCACCACACATCACACAACCAGTGCTTCAAAAGTTGAATGAGTTGGGGTACGAAGTTTTGCCTCATATGCCACATTCACCTGACCTCTGGCCAACCGACTACCCCTTCTTCAAGCATCTCAACACCTTTTTGCAAGGAAAACGCTTCCACAACCAGCAGGATGCAGAAAATGCTTTCCAAGAGTTCGTGGAATCCCAAAGCATGGATTTTTTTTTGCTACAGGAATAAGCAAACTTATTTCTCATTGGCAAAAATGTGTTGATTATAATGGTTCCTATTTCAATTAGTAAAGATGCCTTTGAGCCTAGCTATAATGATTTAAAATTCGTGGTCTGAAACCACAATTACTTTTGCACCAACCTAATACACTCTCAAGGAGGAGAGCAGGCAGGCTTGAAAAAGAGCAGCTGCCTGGAGAGTAAGTGGTTTTAAATCTTTTGTAGTCTTACTGAGGGGAGGAATAAGGCCAAGGGGTTGGCTTTTACTAAGAATTTGGGCAGTAATTCTTAGAATTGGGTTCCTTCCCATTTTAATCCTTTATATGGTTGTTTTGGAACTGTTATAGTGATTTCAAAGGTGGGGAAATTTTAAAACCACAATGTAAGTGATATTATAATTAGCCAAAGTTCATGTAAAGTGACAGAGACAAGCCAGTCACAGCCGGTTCTTGCCTGTGGTTATCAGCCCCTCTAGTTAGCTTCTGCTTAAGAGTTATTTATTTTAATACCTGCACCTGATTGGCAAGCCCCTGCATCAGATCTCAGCCCTGTCTCTTAGTCTCCTACTCTAACAATTTGTGGTTTTTGGTTCAAAGTTGTCCATTTGAGAAAACAGCCACTTCTACCAGCCTTTGCAGATGGGCTCTGTGCCAGGGAAAATCTCCACCAATTAGTACGGTATGGTCTGGGCCTTGGGGTAAGTCACTTGTGAGGTCTTAAGGTCTTCTTAGGCCTTTTCTGGGCATGCATCTTGCCTTGGCCTGCGTATGTGCTTTTTTTCAATTCCCGTGAATACAGGACTATTTTTAAGTGTCTGAATTTCCCAAAAAGTCTCACTCCTGCTTCTTGTGGGGGCCTTAAATATTCTATTGTATTCCTTTACCTCTAAGCTTTTGTCCCAGGTGTCTGTGAGTCTGTAGTCCCCCTGTAGTGTTCATGAACAGTGCCTACCATTTCCTGTGGCTTTCCCTAGCCTGAGACCCAAGCTAAGCTACTTTTCCCTGTCTGAGCTCTGAGTTAGGCAAAACAGATACTAGTACCCCAGGGAGCCCCTAGACAAGTTAGAATATTGCAAATAAATTCCACTTTCCTCTCTCCAGGGTTCCAGGGAAGGAACTGGCAGCTGGGCTGCTGCTTCTGCCAGGTGTGCAAGGAGGGGAGGAGGGTTAAGTACAGGCAAATAAAAATGTCACAAAATTTCCTACTATTTTGACTGTGGCTTTTTCTTGATTCAGTGTGTTTTTTTTTTTTTTTTTTTTGAGACAGAATCTCACTGTGTTGCTCGGGCTAGAG
>NW_012148730.1:1241403-1244259 GCF_000956105.1 Propithecus coquereli
TGTAGTCCCAGCTACTCGGGAGGCTGAGGCAGGAGGATCGCTTGAGCCCAGGAGTTTGAGGTTGCTGTGAGCTAGGATGATGCCACGGCACTCTAGCCTAGGCAACAGAGCCAGACTCTGTCTCAAAAAAAATAAAAATTCTCTCTTTTTTATAAACAGGGATACTGAAACTCAGATAGTGATTTGTACAAGGTTACACAGTCAATAAGGAGTATAGCTGAAATTTGACACTATTTTTTCTTTTTCCAGGTTTTATGATTTTTTTTAAAGAAACTTTGTAATTTAAAATAATTTTACATTCACCAAAAAGTTGCAAAGATAGCACAGAGAGTTCCCATATCTGTCTGCTCTCCTCCCCCAGCCCTGCACATAGTTATCCCTTTCATTAACAGATTAGTATGGTACATTTGTTATAATTAATGAACCAATATTGATACATTATTATTAATATTAACTGAAGTCCATAGTTTATTCAGATTTCCTTAGTTTTTACCTATTGTCTTTTTCTGTTCTAGGATCCAATCTGTGGATACCACATTACATTTTGTTGTTACGTCTCCTTAGGCTCTTCTTGACTGTGACAGTTTCTCAGACTTTCCTTGTTTTAATGACCTTGACAGTATTGAGGAGTACTGCTTAGGTATTTTGTAGACTGTCCCTCAGTTGGGATTTGTCTGATGCTTTCCTCATGATTAGACTGGAGTTACAGATATTTGGGAAGATGATCACAGAGGTAAAATGCCATTCTTATCACATCATATCAAGGGTTTGATAAGCTGGCCCAGGTTGTGTTTGCCAGGTTTCTCTGCTATGAAGTTACTTTCCTTGTTTTCCATACTCTATTTTTAGAAGAAAGCTACTAAGTCCAGTCCATACTTAATAGGGTTGTGGGGGATTAAGTGCCATTTCCTAGAGGGCAAATATGTACATAAATTAGTTAGAATTCTTCTGTAAGGAAGAATAATTTATTGTTTTCTCATATTGTTTCAGCTTTGTCCACTGGAAGCTGTTTCAAGTTGGCTCCTATGTCTCTTTGACATGCCCCCATCATTTGTTTTTTGAGTACTTCCTTACTTTCTGGCACTACAAGATACTGCTTTTGTTCCTTGTTATAGCCCTAGAATCAGACATTTCTCAAAGGAGCCCTGGTTCCTTTTCAGTAAATCTAAATGTCTTTCAGAATGTGAAACATTCTAGTAGTTTGTAGTAGAGCCAATGGAAACCCATTTGAAGGAGTATATGTATGTAGGGAGTGGTTAACAGGGGCAAAAGAAGAAGAGTAAGCTGGAATGGTCATAATCCTATTCTTTCCTGAATGATAGTTTACTATACATTTACAGGCAATTTAGGAGCAAAAGTAAGAGTCAGATACCTTAGGTTCAAATCCCACTTTCTAGGTGTGTGTTTGTGAACTTCAGTTTCCTCATCTGTAAGATGAATATAATAACCCCACGAAATCGTTGCAATGAAGATTAAATGAGATAGAACATGTGCTTTGTGTAATGCCTGGCATGTAATAAGCATTCATGTGTTGGCTATTGTTACTCGTTTCAATTCTTTACTTGTCTAGACTAGCCATTATACTGTCATGAACAACTGTGAGCACTCACTTTTTTTTGTTTGATGCCCATTTTATTCAGCTGGCCTTTTGTTATATTTCTTTCACTAGGTGTAAGTTTGATGTGACCCAGTGCAAGTCTCGTTTGGAGTTATCACTGAGAAGCTGCAAGTGGCATCACTACCCTGTACTGGAGAAGCGCGTGGGAGTGTCTACACAGGTGACAATTCCAGGAACTGTTGTCTTGAAGTAGCCTCGTCTTCCCTAGATTCCTATTTAGATTCAGTCCACTCTTCAGTCTTTTTTAGTCTTTTTGCTTAAGGCCATAAGAAAATTATTTGTTGGATTATGATATATTCATATCAAAGGGCACTGAATATCAATTTTCTCTTTTTTTTTTACTTTTTAAAAATTTATTTCAACATACCTATGCTTATAGAAATACACTCATATTGGTTAATAGAATGCAATTTAAGTTTAACTTACCCTACACAATTTGGACCAAAAACTTGGTACATAGTTGAAAATTTTAAAAATGGATTTGCAATATGGTTTATTTTTATCTATTACAACTGTATAAAAGAGCCATCAAATACTGCTAAAGAAGGCAGCAAGAACCTTGAGAAATTTACCTTTGGTTTGCCTCAGAAAATGACACGTATTTACACTGTATAAGTTTATAAGATTGGTGCAATAAAATGTTGTTGTAATGTTTTCAATGCCAGTTTACAAAGTACAATAACTAATGGATGTGGAAGGGGGTGGGAGGGAGCCCATGTACACATTTGGAACAGTAAACGCTATCTGATTTAGTTAATGTTGTAGGTAGATTGTAAATCTACACAAACCAAGATTCAGATAATTTCGTCTATCTGAATTAACACTATCAGCTCAATTCATCTGCTGAGGTCAACAAGGAAACTTGGCACCCTAGTTGTAAGTTTTTCTGATATATTCAAAAAAGAAGAAAATTAAGGTTCTTTGCTAGCTTTTCAGTCCAGAAGTGACAGTACACTGGCAAGGCGTTCCTTCCATTGTCAGTATTCATGGAGCGACATGCAATGAGGCCTACATGGGTTTTAATTTATATTAGCGCTCATATGCAAAATAGTTTCCAAAGTTAATGACCACATGACTTTAGAAGTGATGCTTGAAAAATAAAATGGCCTTTCTTGGAAGACCAAAGCAAAACATCCAGCCAAAGTTATAAGAAGCCTTATCAAAAAAATGCAGCCCCTTACACACCTAACCTAATCATCTGTACCACGGGAAGGGCGGCGGGAGGAGGGGGGAGGAGG
>NW_012148730.1:1244326-1245148 GCF_000956105.1 Propithecus coquereli
GCAGCCCCTTGTGAATTAACACCTCAGTGAAAAAAGTATCCCCAAAATACAAAGCAGCTCTGAAAAAGGAAAAAAAACATATAACTTAAAATATCTTGAAAACCAGTGTAACTGTAGTTTCAAAAGATACTTAAAAGAGATTCATTTTCAGAAGACTACCTAGGACTAAGGCTTATAATATATTCTAATATTTCAAGTTTATCACTAGTTACTAAATATCAATTTACAAATGTTCATTTTTTATTCCTTTGTCAAAAGGGAAAATTCTAGCTTCAGTTCTATCCAGTGAGGGGGAGAGAGGAGACTAGAAAATAAAAATATTCAAACAGTTCCATGCAAATATCACATTTTTCAAAGAACTTCCAACTGGACTAAAAGTTCATATTGATAATATACTTTTCATTGAAAAATTTTTAATAAGTACAAATACATGGCATTAAAGTTCAGAACCTAATAAAGACCTGACAATCAAGTCCTTATTTTCTGGAAGAAAGACCTCAAGTCCCAATCAATTTCCAGTAACAATATTTTTACAGATCAATTTAATAGTAGAGGGTTTAATTTCCTTCATATTTTTGTTTTTAGCATTCTAGTCTTAAAGACTAGATTAGAAATTAGTTCAGTTCCCCATAAGGCATTTTTATTTCTTTTAGAGTGTAGAAGAATCCACAAAAACATCTTCCCCAAACTGATTCCCAATTATCCAATCTGTGCTTAAGTTGAATCTTTATTTCTATATAATGTAAACAGTAATTTAAGGTAAAATGTAGCTGTGAACATTAAAACTAGTTGTTAGAAAGATTTAACTAGCTTTATCATTTA